>NC_042495.1:64295462-64301803 GCF_005508785.2 Acyrthosiphon pisum
CAATATTATATTTATGTACCTACCCAATTTCTTAAATCACTATTTTAATTTGTATACAATTATTGTTATTTTTATAAAAATTATATTATATTACGTCTTTAAAAACATATTATATTTAATTACCTCAATCTGTGGAACATTAAGTACATCTTGAACAATTGGAAGATTGGGCGGTTCCACTATTTGTGATTCTATGTTGACATCTTTAATAGAATTCTGAAGTGAAAAAAAAAACCAACAGTCAAATTAAAATGTATTATATTAATTTCAATAATATTGAATAACACAAAAATATTGAAATCTTTTACTGCTTATTCTCTAAAGGTAAATTGTCCTTCAAAAGATTGAGCCTATCTGTAAAGTTTTTAAATAAGTAAACAATATTTGAATATATTGTATTTAAAATAAAAATGTAATCATTATGAAATTACAACAACACAATATTATATTATGTACCTACCCAATTTCTTAAATCACTATATTAATTTGTATAATTTCTATAATAACTAGCGTAAGAACAACTAATTTAAATGTAATACCTAGACGTTTGTATACAATTATTGTTCTTTTTTATAAAAATTACATCATATTACGTCTTTAAAAATATATATTTTTTTACCTCAATCTGTGGAACATGAAGTACATCTTGAACAATTGGAAGAATGGGCGGTTCCACTATTTGTGATTCGATGTTGACATCTTTAATAGAATTCTGAAATGAAAAAAAAACCAACAGTCAAATTAAAATGTATTATATCAATTTCAATAATATTGAATAACACAAAAATATTGAAATCTTTTTCTGCTTATTCTCTAAAGGTAAATTGTCCTTCAAAAGATTGAGCCTATCTGTAAAGTTTTAAATTTATCCAGTGCTTGAAGAGAAAGAATCTAATTTAAGTAGGTAAATACAAATATAAAATAGTTAATTTTTATACTACAACATACAAATTAAGATAATATATAAATATATGTAGGTATAACACAATAATAACTAATAAGTTAGTTAATATTGTGTTAGTATGATCATTATAAAAATATTATTTTAGAAATATTTTTAATTATTTATATAAGTCAACCGTAAGAAATAAAATAGGTTTATAGAAAATTAATTTGAGTACTGATTTTAAACTGGTTTCAAGATGATGAAAGTGAGTATATTATATTCCTCACCATTCAGAAATTCCATAGGAAAGTTTAGGGTGGACTAGTGCAATTTAAGTTAATTTTTTTAGCTTGGTATTTTAAATAGGTTTTATTTACATAATATATAGAACAATTTTCTAAGTATATTACTAATGTAATTTTTAAAAGCTATTAACACACAACCTCTTTATTTAAAGAATAAATTAATATCTGACCTTATACAATGATTTTCGTGGAGGTGGATCAAACATTGGTGGTGGATTTGGTACATTGAATAAGGTTGGTACAGCATTTGGTTTCAATTTTCTCCAACTGTCCAAACGATGACTTTCAAATTGAGACTTCTCGAAATGTATCTATAAAATAATTTAAGAAAATTACATACATTTTCATATTACATTAAAATAAAAAAAAACAAAGTGCAATATACCTCGCAGAGACGTGAAGAACCAGTTGGTGACCATTTATCTCCACGTCGAATATTTTGCACCCATTTTGCTCCTCGGTCGTCCTTAGGAAATCTAAACAATTTAAAACCTTTTTCCGACCTGTTACTGCAGTTAACGGCACTGCAGCAAGGCATTTTAAATAGCTGGAATCTCTTTTCTATGGCTGGAACCGAGCTGTAAAGGTCGATGTTTATTATATTATTAGTTTAAAATCCGTTATCATTAATTTGAACTGGAACCAAAATGGCGGATGAGAATACCTACATCTATAGTGCTCTAGTGCTAGTGAAGTATCTTGCTGGAGAAACTAATAAGATAACCGTGGTTATATTTATTTATTATTTAATACAAAAAGATTATAATTTACGGAGCCTTGGTGCAGTTTTATTGGTTTCAGTTATGTTATTTTGTACTTTTATCAGTTTTATTTTTTGCGTAGGTGCGTGCCGTGTGTACCTACTCTATTATATTAATTTTTCATTTGCTTATTAAAAATATAAATTATTAGGTACCTATACCTACACAATCTTTTATCGACTTTTGAAAAAAAAAATTCTAACGGACAATTTGAAAGTGGTGCATCGAAACGACGGAGAAAAATATCGAAAACAATGAATTAAAAAAATATAAAGGATTGATGAATAATTTTGTATTAAATTCAGGCAATTGTACCTGATTCATATTTGTGTCCTTTCATTTTAATTTTTAGGACAATATAGAGACTAAACATTCATTATCATATTAATGATATTTATTCTTAATTTATATTCTACTAGCATAGAAGCATACATTAATGATTAATGTATCTATATATCAATATCTAAACGTGATATAATTATGGTATTTAAATTACTAAATACGACGTCTCCAAAGGCTTACAATAGATTGTTATTAATTAGTATGCTTAAATACTTAATGTTTATTTGTTTGGATATTATAATAATATAATAAATTAATATCAGCTATAGATAGTATCTAACAGTTCATACGATCGTACAGATTCGTCTAAGTCAGTGAATATTTAAATACGCGAAATAGTAATAATATTATTTGCACGTTTCCGTGGTGGTTATTGTACAATGATATTTATTAATAATAATGGTAATAGTTGGAGACTATATAGATTCTTCATTACAAAGACATAACCTACGTGCAAACTGTACAAACATTTGTATTGTAAATTTTTTTCTTCCTTTTTGACTAGGTAGAGGTTTTGGTCAAGCTACATCATCGTGATGCAAAATGCACATGCTATATACCAGAGTTGTATAAGTATAAACTGCCTGAGTGCGGTGTACTTTCAAGAAGAGTGAAGATGCTTATATACTCACATAATGTGAGTCACATTATTTTATTATACCTACTATCACTGCAGTTTATACTATATTATTATTTATTATGTTATTAGCGTAGAATCCCGATATAAAACATGAATGCTTAAAATGTTGTCTACACAATACAACAAATAAATATGATTATTTTTGACTTAATGTCTGCCCCATAGAGCAGTCGATTAATGTGAACATTACAAAAAATACAAATCCTTAAATGGGGCGTTAAATTTCCTTAAAAGTTAAAGTTTTATGTGCGTCGTACTTTTTTTTAAGTTGACAAAAATATTTCGACCGTAAATACTATAATGTCCTTTTCTTTTATACTTGATAGTTTTATACGTCTTCAGTGTTGGTTTATTGGATTTCTGTAGACTGTGAATTGTATAACAATAATTATTGAACACATATTATAAACGTATAGACAAGGTTTGTAGATATTGCAGGTGGTATAATATGCATAATGTAGCGTTCAAGCGTTGTTATCTCGAAAAACGCTTAACGGACGTATATATGCAATTGTATGACATGTATGACAGCTGTAGTGGTGCGTAATTAGGAATTTGTTTCTGTAAACCTCATATTATTATATATGTCATACCACCTCCAATAAGCTCCTACCCTAGATTTCAAAGCAATATTTGTTTTCTCTCTTATAGACCCTCACGTCGTGACATACGAGAAAACACATTATAATAATATGGTATAGGTAGTACACGTACAGTGTCATCGGAGCCGATTCTACAGGTCCACCGATGTAGGATACGCGCCGACACAGCGTGACCCCCCCTCCTCCACACCGTATCCGCCACGCAACCACTGCCCAACAGTATGCAGGCGATATACCTCTACGCGTTCATGTCGGACGACAACGAACGGGTTCGGTGTACGACCAACGTGCGCCGCCGACCGAGTGAACGCGACGACGACGACGACGGACGGATTTCCATTGTACAAACGCTGTACAATACAACGCGTATTGCGTGCGTGCACCGTTCTGTCTATATATTTTATTATTATTATTATTATATATAATATTATTATACAACGTTCGAACCGGTCGGTTCAAGGTCTCTCCTCCGCGCAGCGAGCTGTACCACCGGCGTTCGCAGCACCACCGTGGTGGCCGCAACAGGGCTGGACAAAGTATGCGCGTGGCGCGTTCAGCAGTATACGTCTAACCGCGGTCGCCGGCGGTCACTGGGTCGATGGTCACGCGTGCTGGAGAACGTTTAATTAATAATATATTTTAATAGTCGTTTTATGTACCTGAACCATACTTAAAAAAGTATTTTCTGCCAAGAACACTAATTACTCTACTGTTATATAATATATTTGTAACATAGATTATAGAGGTGGTGGAGTACGACGTGCTGCGTTTTGTAATTTTTACCGATCTCCGTTGCTTTAGTGGTGAATTATTGTGTTCGTGTCGGTGCAGTGGTCATACTACTGTAGCCGCAAACATAGGATATTTCATCAGCTGGTATAGCTCATCGCGACTCTTTGGCTGAACGAGGTGTATACGAAAGTATACGTCATCATATACCTGCACTATCACTTTCCAGGTACATTATAATAATACTACTAAACGAGTTCGTTTATAACATGACCCCTCCCCCCATAGTCCTCCCTAACAGCCACTGAACTGTATACTAGAGTTCAGTGCTAACAGCACCTATCCATATATCCGGTAGTAAAAATCCTAACAAAGGACAAATCTAGGTTTCACAAGGGTTTTAAATGGATATGAATTATGAGATATTATAATATAAGCTTATAATATTTTAATAATTCATAATATAGGAACTAAAATATGTAGGTATAAGTGTACCTAAAGATAATTCTTAGACCATGCATAAATCGATTTTGATTTATACAGGAACAGAGCTGATACATGGTTATTGGTTATACAATATAGAAGTTATCTAGTATTATATTAACATGTTATCATCAAAAGACAACAATAAAGTCCCACCAAACAATGTACAAGATTATTTACTAATTTATTAAAATCTGTAAAATTAAGTATTAACTATTAAGTATTTAGTGTTGATGGAAACAAATTTTAAAATTCTTGCGCGCAGCTCCCTGCTGCATAGTCTTTTTGTATTACATTGTTTTTTGAACACTAGTAACGAGTGCTGTTTCCCTGTGATTTAACGAACGCTGTGATTTAACGAAAGGTTAACACTATATACTTATACATATGTCATATATCAATTAGTGCCTAAAAAACGTTGCATTATTATTTTCCGAGCACAACGTGTGGCATGTGCCATGCAAATTGTCAGTGTGTATGAGATCTCTCTTAAAAAACACCTTCACCGTTAAGATTTTTTTCATTAGCTATCAATTATTTTCAGTTTGATATTTTTTTATGGTGAACCGAGGAAAGTCTGTTTTTATGTCGATATATGATTTATTGATTTGTGATTTAGTATGCCAAATGACGATATAAATTTAAAAATTTATATTTTTGTTTAATTCATATTTTATTTAAAAACATTAATAGTATTATTACGCAAGCCAGGAACGGATCCAGGAGGGGGGGACCTAGGGGCCCAGCCCCCCCAGACATATTTTTTTTATAAATTTAAATATTATATATTACCTAAATAACAAATAAACAAAATCTTAACTTCTTTACACATCGTCACTTTATATATTGAAAAAAATCAATAATTTATTTATCACATTATGACAAAATTTTTTAATTAAGAAAAAAGTATAATATTTTATTATAATCGGATTTGTGTTGTAAAAAAAATGTTGGGCCCTCCCCCAGATTTTTGCCCTGGATCCGTGCCCGACGCAAGGACATTTGGATCATTTGGAAAAAAATCATATTAGGTAATGAAAATGTACAACCTGTTTGGACCAATTATTTATACAGGAAAATGAACCATTTTAGTTTATTTAAATCATGCAGTAAAATACGAACACAAAATTATATTTGTACAATTAACAGGTTAATCACTACGTCATTTTTCAGTACATCGCCAAAATAACTACGTGTACCATTTTTGGTATATACCTATTGAAAAAAGTCATGCATATATCTCGATCGGTGCTACTTTATCAAAGTGTATATTATAGCATTATAACCAGACTTCACTCGAGAAAAAATTAACAAATCTATACCTAATATAGCACTATATTGGCGTATTAAAGTTATAATGTACCTCAATTCACGGGTAAATAATATGCATCGGTGATGTACTCGGTTTGTGAACTAACTCGAAGATGGGTAATCCGTCTGCGGTGGTTGGATATACCACTTGGCATATATTCTAACAGCGTTCAAACTACTTCATAGGCGGAATTTCAACTTTTGACCTGGGGGGGCTAAATATATTAAAGGCAAGCAGACCATTGCAATATAGCATTTTAAAATTGTATGTCTAATGTTTTT
>NC_042495.1:64301983-64358500 GCF_005508785.2 Acyrthosiphon pisum
TATGACATATATACATAATATGAGGTTTACAGAAACAAATTCCTAATTACGCACCACTACAGCTGTCATACATGTCATACAATTGCATATATACGTCCGTTAAGAGTTATTCGAGATAACAACGTTACATTATGCATATACCACCTGCAATATCTACAATCCTTGTCTATACATTTATAATATGTGTTCAATAATTATTGTTATACAATTCACAGTCTACAGAAATCCAATAAACCAACACTGAAGACGTATAAAACTATCAAGTATAAAAGAAAAGGACATTATAGTATTTACGGTCGAAATATTTTTGTCAACTTAAAAAAAAGTACGACGCACATAAAACTTTAACTTTTAAGGAAATTTAACGCCCCATTTAAGGATTTGTATTTTTTGTAATGTTCACATTAATCGACTGCTCTATGCCCCCCCAAGCCCCCCTCAATTTGCGCCTATGAACTAATCCCTGATATATTTAAGAAAAATCTCTGATATTGATCAAAATTGGTAAGGTTGTATTTAGGACATTTCCTTAATTGTACATTTGAATAACAAACATTAATTAAATATTAATTCCTTTTCTTTAAAAAAGATCTATAGCAACGCATGACGGGCCCATACCAATTTATTTTAAACATTTATTTTTGAAACCAATGGGAACCCTATATTATGTAAACAACAAAATATTCAATTTTCGTAAACCAAAACGAATTCCATGTATGAATCATCCTAGGTGGACCTGAAGCTTGTTTAAGGGGAGGAGGCGAGTATTAATATTTATGAGTGATAGGTATATAAATTACAATAAAGACTTGAATGTAATTAAATCATTTAGAAAAAGTCCATAGGGGGAGGGTGGCCGCTCTGTTACTCCCCCCCATAAACCCGCCCCTGGAGTCATCAAAAAGCAACCTAAATAGAGGTTAAAATTAAGCTAAAATACTATCTATTGAAATCAATAAAAACATTTATTTTACTTTTTATTGAAATCAGACCAATATAGCTTCTGAGGTTAATAAGAAAACTCATTTATTATTTTTATAATAATATGTAGAATGTAGATAGTCCAAAGACAATATAATATATTAGAGGGCGATTTGTGTTAAGGCAATTTTTTAGAACGTGCAACTAGAATAATATTTAAATAGGTTAGTTTTCAATACGAGGAACTTGTGAATAATATACTGCATGGTGAGACTGGTAAATAGTGTAACTGACGTGCATTTATCCTGACGCAAGAAAAATCGGAAAATTCTCGAGAAAAGTGGGACGCTTGTGGATTATGGTCGGACTGGAAGTAATGAGGCTAGTAAATATACATATATAAGAATCATTTCCCTGAGATCTAATCGTACTGCACAACACTTTACGCACTCGTGAACAGTGACGCGTAAACTGAGATCGATCGAACATCGAACGGCAAATGATGGTCACGGATAAAACGGTCGACGAGCACTGTTATATCCTTCAAGACTGACTAACCAAAAATATGGTTCGCTATACGTTCGCGAGTGACGTGATTCATGTACCTAACCTACGAACTACCTTCTAATAATGATCCGGTGGTCATCTCAACTGCTGTATAAATTCAGTTAGGTATTGTGATTCCGTGGTCCGCATTGTAAACCGTACACTCGTAAGCGGGTAAACGCGATAATATTCATTGTCTATATGAGTCAGTTTGAAGAAAACGCAGTCGTCGTTAGCGTTCTTATCGCACATGTCTGCGTGTCAAACTGAAAATAAGTCAACTTCATTACGGTTAGCAGCACAACTATAACAGACAGATATGAAAAATATCCAACAAAGTGATTGGTAAATGACCAAAAGCACAACTTAACGTTAGTGAATTTTCTTCTGAGAAAAAAGGTTGAGCTCGCTTTTTGTACAATGTTAGAGCACTTTCAAATTTTCTTGGACTTTATTTTAGCCTGTAGATCTTTCTGTTTTGCACTACCAACAGAACGACATTTTGTAGTGATTTTATTCCAAATACGTACGTAGGTACATTATTCTATATTCCTATTCCCAAACACTTGGAATAATTCACATTTACTTTTAAAATATTAAGTACCTATATGGAATTTATAAGAATTTGTTCCTACGAATTTATTTTCAATGGAATTCGAAAACAAATGTTGCCTGTTGGGGCTTTATACAAGTTTCCCTAGCCCTTCCCTTAAAAAACAACTATTAAAAATATTTTTGTAGCTAACTTCGCATAATTTTTGCAACATCTTTCTGACTCTTCTAACTGATAACTTTTATTCTAAGTAAGTGTTGTACAAAAGCTAATACAACTGTCGCAATTTCTGTGAATAAAATATTATAATAGTGAATGATTGACGAATGCGGAGAAAACGGTTATGTCGTTATAAGGCACCTGTACACGTGAAAGTGTATAGTGGAAACCCGCCTTATTTATGGGCACTCCTCGAGTAGACAATATCCGCGGTCCGAGGGGCTTATAGATCCTCGGTACATGGAATTCGAGATCAGACGCAGAAAGTTGACGTCAACATTTTTATCGGTGTAATCGTGATATTTTCAATCCGTAAAGCCAGATTCATTGCACCGTCGTGTTTCGTGTCATGAGATTGGGTGGTAACTATATGGTTATAACTAGTAACCATATTGGTTTAAAAGTTGAGTGGTAATCAATTATTGGTATACTCGGTTGCAACTTGGTTATTATAATAATATTATGATAACAATAAAAGTAACTTTAGGTATTAGGTAAATCATAATACGATTTGATCGACACGACACACAACGTAGCTGTGAATCTGGCTTTAAAAGGTCTTATGAAATGGTCGTTTTCGTCTCCATCATACAATTTTCGACCGAATCGTTTTCGTTTTTCGCGATCTCGAATACGTATTCGTAAAAGTGTAGCGTTGTGCAGTGCGATGTAATTCCGGCCGCACATCTTTGGATATATATTACTTCGCCGTTCTGGATTTCGTATTAATGTATTATTATTATAATATGCAATTTATATAATATAATGTTGTATAGCAGCGGTGAAACAGGTTTTGACTAACTCCAGCCCGACGAGTGAAGAGTGACGAGAAGCGTGAGCGCACCATCCGTTTCGGCGTTTCCACTGGATTACTTGAACTGTTCGTCTGCAAGGTAGGATGTGCATAATGCATACGTATTGAATATTATAAATTATTCACTGGTTCTTGGTATGAAACTTAGTAATTTAGTATCAAGTGTATTAAATTAGGTATGGCTACGCAGCCTTATCTGACTATAGACGTTTGCACACTACAATATAATTACCTGTACATGGCTGCATTATTGTAATTATAAAAGGTGTCAGGTGAACTGGTGAAGCACAACTATTCGGGTAAAACTTAAGTTGTATATAGTTAATATAGTTACTAATTTTAGTCATATTATTATATAGGTACTGCATTATTTTCATGTTATCTTTAAGCATAGGATAGGTAACCTATATAGTTATTAGTTTCCTGATTAGCTGCACACATATATACATACATACAACATACATACACACATACACACATACAAACACACCAAAATAATTACACCAACGACTAAACAATACATATCTCGTCCTAGTGCGTTTCATACACACCTACATCGGGTTACATCTTGAAACACCCAACTGAAATGTGTTTATGCTTTGATCCGAAGCAGTCTGAAATTATATTTTGCAAAACATATTCAAATATAACACGTATCCGTTCAATATTGTATGAGCTACAGTCTATAAACAGAGCTGCGTTGTACTAGAGATATATCTAATACGTTGTATACCTACCTACGTGTTCTTCGTTTCTTCATAACGCGAACTGCAACTGAAACTGCAAGTACAGTAGTAAACAGATCATAAACAAATAATTACATATACATAATAAATTATTAATTTAATAATAATTTGTAATATGATCATTTTTCTGTTGGCTGTTAATATTTCTACAGGTATTATACCGCATACACGCGTGACGTTAAGGTCCTATGAGCAGCACGATACACGCCATCGATTTCGTTTACCCAATATTAATTGTTGGTATAACTAGCGCTATCTAGCGGTAGACCAGGTACACACAAAGTTCAGTATAACCCCTATAATATGGGATATCGGCAGTTTTAAAAAATATTCCAAACCATTGATAGATGCCTACAATCTACACAACCACAAATATTTTAACATCTGTTCAATTTTATTATAAGGTATAACGATTAACATTCATACTATTAAAATTTAATACTAGTATTTAATACTAGCTGATCCCGTGCACTACGTTGCCCATTGAAAGTGTCAACTATAATATTATGTTTTATTTTGTATAACTAATTACTATACGTTTTCCTCCGAATAGTAACGATGCATCCTTCGTCTGCGCATTGTTTCTTATCGTTACGTATAAATTAACTTACATTATGTCGTTTAAATTTATCACATAAATAATTTTTAAGCCGCGTTTGAAAAATGTAACATTTTCTTCCCGAGAGATGAACTGTTTCTGTAGCTCTTTTATACAAAATGTAATTCACCTTTTGAATCCGCCTAGCTTCAGACTCCTCAGCCCTATAAGTTGACTCACGATCTACCTGTTCTAGCCTTCTCAGTTCGGCTTGTGGAAACGTCTCGTTTAATCTAGCAACTTTTATATTTCGTGCTCTATTAGAGCTTCTTGAAAGATTAGACTTACGCTTTCGTGGCATAATTCTTAAATGCTATACTTTCAAACCACAGAAAGAAAACAAAATAGAAAATATAAAACAAAATCCGTGATTGATTAATTTTTTTTTTTCACGGCAACCAATAATTTATTATTAAAACCCATGGCGACTTTTTATAAACAAAAATTTCCACCGTAAATATATAATTCCCTGTTTGAGCACATACCCTGGTAGGACCTATGGGGATGATTTGTAGCCTATGTCTTATTCTGATGTATAAGCTATATTATTGTAAAGTTTCATTAAAATCCATTCAGTAGTTTTTATGAGAAAGAGCAACAAAGTAACAGACTTTCGCATTTATAATATTAAGAAGATTTAAATACTAGCAACCTCAGTCCACAAGACCTCTAGTAAAGATGTAAATATTTTAAACGAGCGTCTTAGAAAAAAAGCAATAAATAGTTAACCCTATATATTAATACGTGTTCCATACAATTCTCAATAATCTACAAAAAAATATACAATTTAGTTGATATTTTGATTGTTATTTAAATACTTTAAAGGGCGAACCCCAATATAGATTTAATATTGAATACAGAATATTGTATTTCTTCATCGAGCTTAATGAACTAAAATTGGTCAAATATTTTTTCATCTGCAGTTCAAAAAATCATTATAATTATCGTAAAAGTTTACCTTATCTGTTCCTAGATGTAGAAATTTCAAAACTTAACCTAAACGTATATGATTACCTATGTACTATAGTTGTAAGTTATAACGTATAACTTATAAACTATAATATCGGTAATGAACATTGTTAAAGTATATCCCTCAGAGCTTAATTAATTTGTAGAGGTAAATCGTTTAAGATTTAAGATATTCAGAGATATAAGATACAAAAGACCTCCGTCCTTCGATTAACTCGAAAAAAAAGGCCATATAAAAGATATTAGCTAGGGTCATTTTTCGAAACAATTATTTTGGAATGTTAATTTATTCATTTTTTTGTCGTTCAATTTAGTAAGAAAATAAAATAAATAACTTTGTGAAATAAAATATAGGTTAGTATGATTGGCGTATTTTTATGAAAATGAATATTATATTTTTTAATTTATGACGTGTACCAATTTAATAATACTATTTTAAGACGCTTGAATAACTTTTATGACGAGATTTTGAATAAAGTAAATAGTATATATTTTTCAAGTAAATATAAAATAAGTGGTTGTTTAATTGAGACGTTGAATACATTTGAGTTACATTCTATATAAAATAATTAGTCTAGAGTTTTTTTTTTATCATCATAGATTCAAAACATAATTATTTTAAGGCGATCATTAACGGAACCATAATACGGCGTTAGTGAATGACAATCTACATGCACGCAAGCGGCTTGTGTTGTGTATGTAGGTCCATGCGAGAAAATAATTTTGCAGTGTATTATAGTATGTATTTTAATTTTAAACCGGTCGGTTTGATTGATTGTTGTATGTTTTCTAGATTTTAATCGCCATAAGATGACAGAGTTAATGGAAAAATATTACAAATATCCGTTAAAAAATTAACCTTTTGGCGAGGCTTATGAATTAAAAACATGTCGAGGTCAAACACATTAGAAATCCATAGTATAACATTTGATATTGAAACAAAGGGTGCTAAATGTATTTTTTGTCACCTGTACTTTTTGTTTAATGTATTTATAAGTTTTATCTAAATACGTTTTTAAATTGTGTGGTAGGCTATATGCTAAGATTAGTGAAAAATCTAAATTATTTGCTAATGCTTTTAATATTGCATTGAAAATTATTACCTAAGTAAATAATTATCGTTTCAAGTCGTAAATTAAAATCGGCCTAAAGCAAGTTTTTATAATATATATAATTGTATATATTTTTACTCTCAAAAAAGTTAAGCGCCCAAACAATATTGAGTTATGTCGTTATGAACACTCATTAGGTAGGTATTGTGAAAGTAAATAACTTAAATTCCTTTAAATAGACTTAATGTCTTAATGTAATATATAAATAATTATAACACGTTTATAGAATTGTACGTAAATCAAATCTATTTTTTTTTTTCATTCAGATAATTCGTCCAACGTCACTTTATCGTTGTGCTCAATGATTTCCAAAAACTAATAAGTAGGTAACCAATTTGACGAGAAGTTTTTTATTACCATTCAAAATTATTAACAATAATAATATTAATAATAATAATTGTAGACGATTAACTTGTCAATAATTATGTTGTCCGTATTAAATATTTTGTAATCGTGGTAAGCATTATACAGGATCTACAGATGACTTGTGCTGTATAATATAGTGACCGGTCATTATGCACGAACGCAGAGTACGTGAAAATCGTTTCTTTCTCAAATGCACGTTTTGTGCAGGTCCTTCGACCTGTAGTTTCGCAAAAAAAAATCAAACCCTTGACCCGATTACTTGATATACTTGTTGCCGTTTTTCCCTTCGCAGCCAAGTCGCGTCACCGAGGTCGTACAAAACTATAACGATTCTCGTGATTACAGTTATAACCAAAAAAAATAACGTGGAAACAATACGTGGTTATTTTTTCCTCCTCCTCCATATATGTATATATGTATAAATATATGTACATTACACATATACTATAATATTATATTCTTTTTGTTTGTCGTCAGATCTTTTTCTTAATTTTTTTTTTTTTTGTATAACGCGTGTGACCTAGTCTCCGCCATCGTCGCCGACGTACGAACAATGGAGCACGAAGGAAATTAAGGAAATCCGTGAGAAAGTGCGCGTTCGTG
Organism: Acyrthosiphon pisum; assembly: GCF_005508785.2. NCBI lineage: Eukaryota > Metazoa > Arthropoda > Insecta > Hemiptera > Aphididae > Acyrthosiphon > Acyrthosiphon pisum. Next base: position 64,309,431 of record NC_042495.1, read on the forward strand.
TGTGGAGACGAATAGCACTTACTCGGTGTATATTATATTATTTCAGTGTACATACATATATATTATTTATGCACGCAAATGTTATACAGAGGTACAGACATAAATCCACACATTCGCATAACAGAAATCACAATATAATAATAATAATCGTGATACGTAAAAAATTAAATAAATTATAATATTTTTGCATTTTTTGAGGGGAAGACCGAGTATAAGGCGTTATAAATTTTTATTCATACCGTAATACTCATGTCCCGTGGCATTGAGCAAGGTTGTCGGTTATAAGTTATAACTGTACTGGGATGTAATAATAATACGTATTCGAGCGCTGTGTACCTACGTATTGCGAATGACCCCATTAGTAGTTCCTTAACACGATTGAGTCACCATGATTCACTGCAAACGTTTCCCGAGGAACGACCGGACAGCGTGTATAATATTAGCGTGTATTATTAAATATTAATATTAATTTATTGACTATAGGTAGTATAAGCACCCGCAGTTTTACATCATCGAAACGCTAAAATAAATATAATTACTCGTTGGCGAGCAGAAGCAACTAAACCTAAAATAAAAACTAACATAAAACCTGAAAATTGTTGAGAATTAAAAGTATTAAGATGATGGTATTAAGTCTGTACTTTATAATATACTTTGCATTATTTTTTAGATCAGATCTCAGTAATTATTGTTGATGCCCAAGATGTCAAATAATATAGGAGATCTCATAATATTAAGGATTAATCTTTCTTCAAGTTTTTGTAATTCTGCCAAGTCTGGTGTAGTAGTGTGTATTAAAAATAGCTTATAGTGAATAGAATAATAGACATAATAACCATGTAAGATGTAACACACCCGATAGGCTGCTATAGGTGTCAGTCCATCGAGTTTTAGGATGTTAACCGGTCTTGATAAGACGGTTCCAATAAGACTTAATATTTATTACTATTTATTTATTTCATATTAATTTTCATTGTTCAGAGTTCGGGGTATTCGAATATTTTTGGTCATATATTACTAGTCGGTATAAATTTTATTCGGCCCACCGAGTTCAGCTCGGTAATTCGCCGGGCCTATCTGGGCCAGACTGGGCATGCAGCGAAGTAATACTGCCAATTAAGTTCCTTTAACTTATTATTACATTTCAGTAAAATATAATTTAGTAATTTACCGTAAGTTTTAATACTTTAATCGCACGACATTAATAATATTGATAAAACTGTAAATAATTGTTCGTGATATACAAAAGTTCTGATGGAATACGTATATATTTTATTATAAATCATAAATGCATTTATTTAAAGTACAATAATGTATAGTTTATTAGTATAAGCATGTCAAAGTGAACAATCCACATACAATAAAAATGATGTACCTTATAAGTACTTATATTATTATTTTTTAGTATACCTATGTATAATGTATTGTACTTTTTGGATTTAAGAAAGTCAGCTCCGTTGCTGACTCGTAGAATAAACATAAAGCATAAACGAATTCAAAACATAGCATATAATATAATGACTTGTATATGTATTGTGATATTGTGATCCATAATCTTATATTATTTCTTTATTCCTTAAAACCAGATGTTGTTTAAAAAGATGACGTGTTGAATAATTCTTTGAATATAACAATAGGCATTACAATATAATCAAACTATAGTTATAGCTTATTTATTATTAATACATTATTTGTGTTGAGTATTTAATGTTTGGGGTTTAGTCTTTGTATTAGGATAAATGGTGATTTTTTGATTGTATATAATTTCATAATGTTCGTAATTAATAAACTAAAATCTATTTAAAATTTAAACAATAAGTATTTTTTGATAAGTGTAAATAAGGGGATGCATCTAGATACATGACTCACTTGGGAAAAACACATTAAAATAAAAAGGAATAGACTTCATCAATTACGTCCTTTACTAAAATCCAAGCTATCACTGCAAAAATAAATAATATATTAGTACCTATACAGACAATTCATCCTCCCCTTGGTCTCCTATGGAATCCAATTTTGGGGATCATCCAAAACAATAACATAGCAATTATTCAATCCTTCCAATCAATATCACTCAAAATACCAATGCCGCTTGGTATGTTAGTAATCGAACCCTAACCACCACGCTATGACCTCAACATAATGGCGACCATCCCCAATCAAGCATCTTAACTCTATAAACGATTCTACAACAAACTACTTAACCATTCAAATCCTCTCATATCTAATTTATCCTCCCAAGGCCTTCCCAAAACAACTAGGTCGACTAAAAAGAAAATTGTCCCGGCACTTATATAGTTATAACTATTATTCAAACCTAATTTTAAATTTATGTGAAAAAAATTTAAATAATATTATAATATAGGTACCTGCATATCACTGGATATTTCCTCTTATCGCGTTCCTCTTGTAATTTTTTTTCCATTATCAAATTTACTTATTGTATTTATTAATATAGATTGTATTAGTAAAATAAAATTTTAAATAATTCGTTATTGTATAAAACCACAAAATTAGAACATTTTGTATTTATTTTGGCTTGGTTAAATTTTAGTTTTGGGCAGTACGGAAAATGTATACGTATAAATTGTATACTAATGTATAGGTCTGTAATAAATTAATCGAAACATAATAAAAATGTCATTGTGTCTATATGTGTCTATGTATCCTTTAGTCTATTGTGTCTATGTGAATATTAATAAGTAGGTAATAACGCATTGGAGGAAATGTTCAAGTCCCTCAAAATAATATTTTTTGAACTAAAAAAATTAACTATATTCGTTGTTTTTGGTTGAATATTCAAACTCCTTGAAATTTAAACATCATCGATATCTAATATTTATAACAAAAATTATACATATCTATTATGTATTTTCAGGTTGCTGTCAGTTCTCTATAGCTTATTGCAGTTAAACTTATGAGGGATACCTTGTATTAAATGTTCACGCTTAAGTTATTAAAATTTTAAATACTAAACATCTTTAACTACAAAATAGTTTGCACATTATCGTGATTATAACGAATTTTATTAATAATTTAAATTTAAATGATTATAAAAAAAATTAAATTGTAAGTTGGTACCTATATATTGTATTTTTGATAATTTTTAATTGTTGTAAGCACAACTTATGAGGGTCCTATTGTATTACATTTCAAAGCTTTTTATTACCTAGCAAACAACAATTTAACTATACATAAATTGAAAAATACTAAAAAATGTTCTCATTTCAAATCTCTTTAAATATTATAAAAAGGTACACAGACACAATATACAATTTAAAAATAAAACTTCAATATAAGATTAATTTTATTTATTCATTGCTCCGCTTAGAATCTAAAAACAATATTTAAGTAAACGTATTTGAATATGTAAATCACGACGCACAACTTTCTTTAAAAAAATCCGTATATAAATAAGTAGTTATATTAATGTAGTCAATGTAGGTATAATAAACTATTATAACACAACGTTATTATTAAGAAGGTATTTACCCTAGGGCTAACCAATGAAATAGCTCTGGGCGGCAAAATTTTGAGTAACTATATATTTGAGGCTTTTAAAAAATTTGATTAAATTAAATTTGTTTAAATATATCTAATATAGTATATCACTTTTATTCTTTTAAAAATTATATAAAATATTTTCTACCTCAACGCATTGTTGGAACTTAAAAAATGTGTTTCCTCAGTCAGATAATCTTAGCGTTAAACGTCTATCCGACACGTTAAGATGGTCTGCAAGAGCGGAAGCTTGTTACAGCTTCAATAAAAATTGTTACAAAATTATATTGCCAATAATAATTTATTATTAATCTTTATCAAATATTATTATCTATAAGATTTTTAATGCTAAAAAATGTAAGTAATCCATTCGTACAATATGAGAAAAAAATGGTAATTAAACAAAGAATATTATAATATTGCTCTATAAATATATTGCATTTTGACTCTTGATATTATTGATCATGGACATTTTTTTCATAAGTAAATAATAATTATTATCATTATTAAAATTATAATTTATAATTTATAATTAGTTAGTAATTTATTAATTTATAATTTACTTATAAATATGAAGTTTATTATTCCCTAGTTGTTCCCTATTATTTCAAGGCATATATTCTGATTGTTTTATTTTAAATCACATATTTATTCTCTTATATCAAGATAATGTTGTGATTCCAATGATTCCAAGATTCAAAAATTTGAAATATCATATTTCTGAGAAATAAATAATTTCTCATGTTACAAAGATTTTGCAATCGTCATTATTATTATTATTATTTTTAAAATAATTACCTAATATTATACAATATGTTTCAGTTGACACAATAAGCATATAATATGCTAAGAGTAAAAAAACATGAGTTGACCCAATGGTGGCCTTTCAACATCCTCATTAATAAAAACTAAAAAAGTCGACCTTTTCTATCATATTTACAGTACAAATTCAAATATTCAACATATTATGTGGGTAAGACTTAAAAATTAATAATTTTGATTTGTATTTCTAGCCCTATTTCATATGATATAAGAAGTCAATTTAAGTTCTTATATTTTATTTTATAACAAATATACGATGCCCCAAAACATATAGGAGTCATAGTCTATTGGTTAATTTTATATTTACAATAATATCTGTAGAATAAACAACAATACAAATCCCGGTAGAATCTCAGTAGCTTCTGTTGATGACCGATAACGATTGTAGAAAATTAAAGGTGGGGTTTTTATTAGCAAGAAACCATAACACGACTGAAAGGGAGGTTTAATAGATAATTATATGAGAATAGTGGGATAAATAAGGGATGAGTGTAATAGTATGACAAGGTGGAATTTAAAATGAATTTGTAAAAGAATTCTATAGACGATCAATTGAGTTAGATAAACGTTTAGTAATATGTGAATAAAATGATATACCATATTATACCCGCATTCTGTCTCCGTTTAGCAAAACTGGATAAATTTAAAACTTTACAGATAGGGTCATAAACTTATAACCATGTAAAGGATACTTAATATCTATTAACCTACAAAATTAATAACGAAATTATCGTAAATATTTACACTCATGAGTCAGGGACTATTATCTGCAAAATAAAACGTAGGTATCTCAGTTACTAATCACTGTACAGCGTAAATATATTTTATAAACAAAAATACAGTTTTCCTTCACAGCTCATATAAACAATTATTGTGCATCTAACATTTTACAAAATCATTATATGAAATTCTAAACTCTATATCGATGAAGGTGTACTGCAGTTCATCGAGGGCGTGGAGTTGGCATTACATTGTTATAGCAGACAATTTCAAAACACATCCAACAAGTCTATTTGAACATTGTTGGATGTGTTTTGAAATGTTCTGCTAACAATGAAATGGTAATTCCACGCCCTTTACTTCATCAAGTGTATTATATATATATATAATTGAACATTAAACTGAGTGTTAAGAAGTCTGCTATACTTAAATACTTAATATTATTATTTTTTTATATTATATAATAATATAACTGGGTGGATGCAATAATCGATAATATATTAACTTGTTTGACACCAGCCGTTTATATATTATTAAGTATGCGAATCATATGATAATAGCTAGTATACGGTTTTATTATATTATAGGATATTATAATATTAAAGAACGAACAAATTATCGTTATTTAATTTGATCCTTTACGTTTTGAGTGAGTGCAATATTTGATGTTTAACCCTTAGACATATATAGGTAGTTATCTTGTTTTATTTTAAATCAAAACGTCAGACTTTTGGCCTGCGTATAACGTTTTAAAATTACAAATATGCAAGAATATATTCTTTTTGTTGTTAAATTATGTTTGAATAAGAAATTTTGTTTTTGTAAAATGTCTATACTTATTGAAACCTGAGGGATATAACAAGATAGGAATTTATTGCATATATGGTATTTAATTTTCGTATAATAGCCAATAGGTACAGTAACCGTATGAAAGAACGGTTGAGTATTAATTATTGTAGTCGTACTTATCTGGTCACGCCATATGTCCGGTGTATACGTGAATTGCGTACTTCATGGGTATAGGAGTATAGGACTATTATATAGACAAGCTAGATGTATCCTCCTCAGTCCCGGGAAGATCTTATACGTCTTCGAGGTTTTTTGTAAACCAATAACGTATCTACCTAAAAATATACATATATATATGAATTAGATCACGGTGCATAAGGCCGTAACAGTTTTTACACAGATATTATATGATGTTTACTAGCACGGATATCAATTTAAATTTATATATTTTATTTGTCGTATGACTGTTAAAATATCGTCTTTATGCGATTGATTTTGTCGTTTTTTTTGTTCATGGTAGGTGCTGAAATTATTTTACATAGTCAAAAAGATATTTGTATTGTAACAACTATAATAGTTGCGGTGGTGACCGTATGTAGAGAGTGACTTTATGTTAACCAATACAATATGTGTGTTGTGTATATTATATATTTTAATATTAAAATATATAAATGAAATACAAATACGCAGGCCACATAATATGTGTATTTTAAACAATTAAGTTTTTTTTAAGGTTATTTAGTTATTACAAAATATTATGATGTGCAGCCACACGTGCGTTATGTAATGTGGGCTTACGCGATATCATTATAATTTATAACACTAGAGCCTATAATACAGAATTTTATATATAATGTTATACGGGTTCAAAATCCGTTCAGATTTAATTTTCTCAGATACAACGCAAACAAAATAATACGAATTACTTCATGCACCCTGTAAACAGACTGAATGTAGCTGTGAGTTCAGTTATGTTGTCCTGTGGACTCACCATATAAAACAACACAAATTGTTTCTACTTGAAATTATATAGATACATGATACATAATCCGCCCAGGATTCGTATAGTCGAATTAAACTACCGACTCCACATTATAGTACCTACATAAATATTCAACGCCTAAATACTTCACCTATACTTAAACTCTTATCAAATTATACAAATTGTAATATACACCTTATACGCATTATGCATGTACACGGCCAGCGCATTAAAAGATAAAAAATAAAACGAAAAAAGCACTCGTGCGTGGGCGTGTGATGACACGTATACTACGACATGATAATATTATATACGTATACTATATGATAATATTATTTAATAATAATAGGTACTCCGTCTTAACTGTACCGAAAAATCGACACTACCTATAATATATTATAATATAATAATATTTTACAGACAGTTATTGTAATTTGTTTTTTATTTCTTAATTTTTTATGAAAAGTGTTTGAGTCCGAAACATTTAACTGTACAGTGTGCGTTGTGCGTACCTATAATAAAAATTTCACACAAATATTGTGTAACATATAAGCATACCGTATAATATACAAACCATACACATTGGTGTGAGTGTGGGACTTTTGTTGCAAACCGTTGATGTTGGCATGGCACGGGTGTGTCGAGAAAGGTGTGCCTCACGTATTCACTGGACAAGGAGGGAAATTCGGAATTCCTCCCTCTTCAAAGCTACCTACCAAATAAATAATACAAATATAGTGTTATTATTATAGACCATGAGGCCCGGATATATATTATGTATTGAATACCAGCTAAATATCCACTAAAGAATGCTTAATGTGACATATGACTATATTATGAATTATGATTTATGATGCCTGACGTGCTGTATGCATTAACAAATTTTAAAAAATGGTGGCACTAAAAAACTATGCACATCAAATATATTCATTGTAGAACTGAAGCTGTATAGTATTCACCTATTGCTGTAGCAGTGTACCTAGCTGGTCTAAAGCGTACCTACTATACGTATATGTAATATGTATTTAATTAATCGAACAATACTTACCAAAAATACATTTAAAAAAAAATTATTAAATTGTTTTCTTCAAAATATGTTGACGTATTTCAACCAACATTTTAAATTTTATTATGAAAATATTTTATAATATATTATGCGTTTGAAATAGTCATATGTTAATGCATAACATTTAAAAAACCTAGTAACTTTATGTAACTTATTTAAAAGTAACTAAACATCTTAACTTAACTTTAACTTTTTAACTCGTTAATGCCTAGCCTAGCCAATTGGCGATAAATATTATATTCAATCATATTTTTGGTTTTTTTTATTAAATGGATTTTTTTCTTACATTTTGAAATGCATTTTTCAGTGAGTGCAGAAGTTTTAATTTTTTTTTTCATTTAATTAACTATACCTAGTTGATAATTGTATTTTACAAAACGATTTATTTTACTTTTACCTGGGAGACCTTTAAATAACATAAAATAATAGGTACCTCAACAAATGACATTACATAAATTGTAAGCATATCTTAAAAACTAAATACAATTGTCACAATTCCTTCATTTCATAATCATCACCGTGAAAAACATTTACAGAAATTAAAAATAATAATTTTTTGAAATCAGTATAATTCCTCAGTTTTTTTTTTTTTTGTAGGTATTACTAAGTCAACTTAATTTCAAAATCCCTAGCTTCCATTCACAAACAACTCACCTTTTCTTTTTACCCATTTGCACCAACAATTATTTCGTAATACCTAGACTAATGTTCAGGATGATGTGTACTACTAATGAGGACCCACCATTTTCGTTCTGTTAAAATTATTTAAATATTGTTTAGAGTTCATATTTTTCTTGTAAATATGCATATTTTGATCTGTACTTAGGGCCCGTTTTGTTTTAAAATAAAATAAATAACATCATATTATGATTCAAGTATGAAAAAAACATGCAAATATAATCTTATACAGTTATGTAGGTAGGTATGTACATTATGTATAGTTAGTAATTACCGCTTTAGGATTTTATTAAGTTTTTATTGTGCGTTTTTTTGACACTTTATAATACAATATTATAACTTAGAAAATAGAAAGACTATCAACATGTCTATTAGAACAAACTTTTTTTATTTTTTCAAGTAATCTATATGTTATTTGGAATTTATTTCATTAACCTGACCACCCACTCCACACAACTTAGAATCTCTGGGTAAGTCATGTCTTGAATTGCGTGAATAATATTATATTATTAGTATGCACCGTGTAACCGGCGAATTGAATAATATTAGGACGCGAACAGAGGACAAGACACACACACACACAAACTGCACATTTGTAAATAAAATGTCGTCTGCAGTTTTCGAGACGTCACGCCGCGATGGAAGCAGAATTTTATCGCCTGTCCGCGTCTACCGTGCAACACTTCGGAACCACGGCAATGACTCATTTATCCGGCGGGAGTATAATAATAATGTAACGTGCAGCATATAACAGACACGCGGAGGAACGAACCGGTCCTAAATACTTAATCGGGTAGGGCACAGTCGCCATAAATAATTCACCGTGTAAATTACCATGACCGTACGCGCACATAGGCGAATACCTATATAATATATATTATAGTATTGATGAATGTAGTGGTTACATGGATTTTGGCGATCGAAAATACTGCAGCGTTTATTTATCGTGTTATACACGTATCCACCGTGACCGCTCGCGCATCGGCGTTGAGATTTTCCTAAATTTTCCGTCGTCGTCTGCTTGGTATTAATAATATAATATAACAAGGGGTACGACCGAGTTCAATGTTTCAGGGTGACCATGAGAAAATGTTCCGATGCTTGCACTGATTCGTGTGTATTTGTTCAAATGTTACGGTATGATTTATTTTTCAACGAATTTAAATAAGTACCTACACTTAATAATGCACGGTGTTCAGCTTCGTCGTCGAAAACCGATTCAGAGTAGAACTATATGCGGTCTTTGCAATAAAATCTGGTGACATAAAATTCTAACAGAACCAATTTAGTATTATGCTGTATTATGAAAATTATAACTTCTTGATTTGGGAGTCGACTATCTGTTTAATATGAAATATATAATTTATTTTAATACTTAATACATGCAATGGTGTTACGGAAAGTTGCAACACACAAAGCTGCCCAAAATGTTATTTCCCTGAGATATATGTCTACTATAATTCTTGATAAATAATTACGCATATCCTATGTTATAGGATTTATAATGCAACATAGAACCCATCGAATTGAGTTATTATATTAGGCACACATAAGTACCTATTATACAGACAATATGTCAATATGCATTCATTAAACACATAAAACCGACTTCCTTACAAATGCATGAGTGTGCGCCGTTCCACTACAACTATTGTCTATTGTGCGAACCATGATAAGTGAGTTATCTGGTGATTTACATTTGAAATTATTCAAATAAAATGTTTTATATACATTTATAAGTGATAACCATAAGTACCTATTGCAGCGGGTCTCGTAAACATAGGCACAATTAGGGGAGGGGGGCATAGGCCCGACAGTTTTTTATAAAGATATTTTATGCCCGTAAACTAAAATTCCATACCATAATATGCGTGACTATACGTTTCACAACTAAATAACGTACATTATATCCGAAGTACTCTCGCTTTAACGTTCAGTTCAGTCATTTACTGGAAATCACATTAATATTAGTGAGGTTCATTTTCTTGTATTTGTAAATTTTTTTTGTGTAAAAATGTAAAAATATATTTTTATTAGGTACCACATGTCCACATGTTATATTTAAAGAACAAATAAAATTAGCTACGAAATGTAGCACTTATTAATACTAAGTTATTGTAGTCATGATGATAAATTGTTCACCTACTTCAAAAGTTTGATTTTAATGAAAGGAAACACTTGAAGAGAAAATAAATAATATATTATGTTTTATAAGGAATGTATGATAAGTATCATGGGAGTCGCGATAATATACTCATACGTAAACTAATGGGGTTTAGAAGATAAAATTAATAAATTATTGCTGCAGGTTTATAAATATAGATCTTCAAGTGTAGAAAAAACAATAAAATAAAAACGTAAACTCGTAGAACAAAGGTATGTTTGAACAAAATGACGATATGCTTGTACGTCATTTACCATACTAGCTATATAGGTGTAATGTTCTTATAGGTGTAAGACTAAGCATATGAAAATCATAAACCACAGCGGCTTATAGCTTTCAGATCCCAAGTGTTGATACGAGGAAAAATCGCTTGGCATATAATTAGATACTTATTGTAATACTCATGACGCAAATACGATAGGGTATTTAGTATTTACTTTAGTTAGCTGGTAATAGCTATTTACTTATTATTTTATAAATTTTGTTATATAACAAAGCTAGTTGCATTCTCGTTGGTAAGTATATATATATATATATATATATGTGTGTGTGATGTGGAGGTCGGTGACATAGGCGTAACTACTGACATTTTTCTGGGGTGGGGGGGGGGCTAAAATTGTATCAGCAGTACAAACCCTAAAAGTTAATATTTTTACAAAATTTTTCAAATGGCTGGCAACCATTTGTTTTCCTTTCAGCAATGTTTAAGGTGAAATATGAATAATTTTGTTTATTGGACCTAGGTATATGGTATACCTACCTAATACAAAAATATGAAATCGAACGGACGGACACATACAAGTTAGGAGGACGTAAACCCGCATGTGTTGTCTCCATCTTACAAATTTAAAGCTATACAAAGTTAGAAAATATAATCATTAAAAGAAAGTATAAATCTATAATTAAAATAAATAGAAAAGAAAAACTGGGTGGGCAAGCCTACCCAAGCCCCCCCCCCCTTTAGTTCAGACTATGGTCATTGAATATGCTTATCATAACATTGAGGCATATTGAGGTGTTTTGTTTAAACAAATTACATATTTGTTTCCCGGTTTGATTATAGTTCCAGTCAATTTTGGTCAATAATAATATAAATATATAATAAAGTGCACCACTTTTTAACGAGGACGTTTCCGTTCATTCTATTTCGACCTCCCCCCACATACCATCCATTTTTAATTACTGATAATGAGACCCACTCAACATGTTGATTTTTTGATTTGTATAAAAAGTTATTTGAAGTACTTAGCACAATCAAAAAAAAAAGATTATAAAAATCAGTTAAATAATACATTAATTCTAAAACTAATATAATATAATAAAATAAAATTATTAATAATAATGAATAATTAATGATTAAATCCTTAAATTGTACAAGTAAAACCGACTACTACAATTAGTTTTTTATGCATCTATATTTTGTGCTTGCAGTAGTCGAGTTGTAATTTTTTTTTAAAAATTTCAAAAGAGTAAGTTACTATGTTTAAATATAATTTTAACTACCTATTCTAAATGTTTCAGACTCATATTTGACCCTGAATAGTTGGAAAAATCACCAGGGATCGTGTTATATGGTAGGAAAGGCGAATTATTACGTATATTTGTTATTCACAAATTGTTTGATCATAATTTAAATATGCATCGTTTATTTCACGAGTTTATTTTAGTATATTCAATATTTTTCGATGTGTTTATGTAACATTGTTTTACCTTATGTTTACAATTATAACGCCAAATAACCTTTATTAGATATTTTGCTAAGGGTTCGACAGACATGAGACATCAGTCAAAAATATGTCTGCATTTTTGTAGCAGCTTAGATATGCACATTTAAGTTCATCAATTTTTTTTAACTTTTTTATTTTATAGTAGTTACAGAATGCGGGGGTTGTCTTCGGCGTTTGACGATACCGGCGGTGGCTGTGATAGTGATGTTGACCAGTTTCAAGGAGATGAAGCAGAAGACCATTTTGAACCTTCGCTGTTCGCCGAATATTCCCCGCCTCCTCTGCCTAACGATGTGCACACGGCTTTCTTGGCCGCCAACTTGTTGCTGCTCTATCTGAACCTGGCTAGGATGTCGACTATGTCAATTGGCAACGCACATCAGCTACCGGTTACCTTCAACGACCATGACGACAACAACAACGACAACGACGATAACAAGTGAGTTTTTTTGTCAAACATACACAATATTATATATAGGTATAAAAATACAGAGTTGACATTCAGATCGTTCTCGATAGACGATAGAGCTATGGTAATATTGTTATTTATTATACATCAATGACCGGTCTTCGTTTGTTCGTTCATTCAAATTTCAAAGAAACGTTAGAGGAATAGAGGATAAATTATTTACAGTTTCGGTTTTAAAGTGCGATTTTCCAGCACAAAAATTGCATGAATAAAAAAGCTAATATCTGAAAAAATTAAAAAAAAAACCTCTTAAAACCCAGATGTCATTAATATTCATCGTTAAAAAACTATAAAGTTCAAACCATCCACTTTATTTTGATATACACCATTATATTCCATTAATGAAGTAAAATCAATAAACAATTTTTATAATTTTATTTACGCGGTTATAGCCATTTTATAAGTACATTAGAGAAAAAAAAATAGGTAATATTAAACGGAGAGAACATTTGTTGCACAATCGCGTTTTCTTCTTTCCAGTACCCCGTTGTTTTTTTTATTGATTTTCTACCATCATCGCCAAAATCAACATTTACTTCTAAGTATAGAGAACTTGAGTGTTTTATTATAAATATATATAGATTAAAAAATCTTATAATATACCGTGTCCTTTAAAAGGACGTCAGCTCACTACTTATAGAAGTTTTCTCTGTCTCTCACTACGCGCAACATAGTAAAATGTGCGTTCAGCAGGACCAATTTCGCTAGCTTTAATATTATAAAAATTGAACATAATACTTAAAAGTAAAAATATTATTTTATGCATTTATTTGGATTTTATTGTTATTTTAATTTTAAAGCCATTTATACATGAGTAGTGAGTAGGTACTATTCAATTATATTATATTACATTAACTATTATAACTCACTTTGAAATCAAAAGATCAATAAAAACCTATGAAATGCCCAAGATAATATTTTCATATTTAAGTTTTGATAATAGCTCAAAAAAGGCTTAATAGGTTTGGTTTATTTGATAATTGATTTTAATATTATTAAAGTTAACAACACGAATTTGAATCTGTTGAACTCAAGTTTGCAATATTGCACGTGAGTCAACGAGAGAGTACAAACAGACAAACAGCGGGCTGTCGCGTTGATATCTGCTTAAACAATTTAATTATTTAAATTGGATTTGGATATCTGTACATGTATTCTGTAATATCTGTGTATAATGTGCTGTGAATAATAGTTCAGTTGTTCCAAGTTTCCAACTAATCGATATTCGCAGGCTTCGTTAACAGTGGCGTCATTTCATTTTTATTTGATACGCGTATTTTTATACAGGTCGCACTAACCCTGTATAGAATTTATCCATTTTTCAGACAAACCAATTTAAGAAGTGGGCCAAATTATATTAAAATATTGGATAAAAGTGAATGTATATACCTTGCGCAGTCCAAATAACACCACCGTTTGCAAAATATATTTATTAATGAACTAGTTTAAACAAATTTATTTATTATTTCAGTGATTTAATAAAAACATAAAGATTTATATTTATATTTTCACTTAGTGAAGTCGATGAATACAATTCGTAATAAAATACGATAAATTACAATCAAAAGAATTTGTGTGTAATTACATTATATTATATTTTCTAGTTCACTGTTATTGTAATATCATTCAGTCTGGGTCACCTAAATCGAATTCAATGGCATTACCTATATTTCTATTCATTTTTTATTACAAAATTCGTGATATAGTGTGTTATCAATTACCTGTTTATGAACTACTACTTCGTCAGGATGCATGACCAGCGTGACATGGTCATCAAGTAATGCTATATAGCCACGTGTTTCGATGGAATGAATACTACCTACAACGTGCAGAACTGCAGATCCAATTCAAAACATTATAATTTATTGTGTATAATATAAGTAGTACCTACCTATAGCTTATGTTTCATATAATATGTTATTCGTTTCTATCCAAGTACAATATAATAATACATTATTAGATATAGGTAATTCGCTCATTTGTTACCGTCCAATTTAACTTAAATATTTCTTTATAATTTATATTCAAGACTACTAATTCTATTTACTGAGTTTATATATCTAATACATATACATATGCTTTACAATTATTTTTTTTCTATGGAAGAACTAGTAAATTGTATAATTTTAATAAAATCAATTTTTCACACTCATACATGAATTTATAATATAATATGCTATATACCTAAGTAATTTGCATAAAATCATAATCATTTTTTTTAACTTTTACGTAAAATTGATCCATTAATTGAAATTGAAATATTTTTAAAAGACTATGTCTATATTATATATTTTGTTACTACAAGTCTATAAAATGCATATTTTAAGTTTGACCGTAAAAATTTGAATTAAAATGCTATTTAATTATAATTATAAATGTGTAAGCGTAGTTGCTGACTATAGCTTATGGCTGTACAGTTCGTAAAAGTGTTGCTTCCCGCTCACATCTATAATCCGATTAATGTCATTTTATTGAGGATTTTTAATTTTATAGTTGTTCATCTATATGGCATTAATCTATATTCCATACAGTTATCGGATATCATGGATATCTTGGTACGTAATGGAAGGTATACATTCCGGATGTGTCATCCACTGTAGTTGTACCTACACCTGAGATCGCATATTGATATAATATATTAAGTTTCATAATATTTTTCAACGCGTAACTTTAGACAAAAATGACATCAGTGTTACACAAGGGATTCCTATTTCCTTGATAGAATACTAACATAATATTAATTAATTAATTTCATTATCTTAACTGGTGGTTGTAGGTACTTTGACGTTTGTAAAACGATACAAAAAAAAAATCATATTTTTCTGAAACGTTTCGTGCGAACTATAAACGCGGTGTGTTAATAAAATTGACGATTCATAATATGAATACAGTCTACAAATAATAATAAATTTAACTTCTATACGAACCATCTTCTACAAGTTTTTCTTTATTATTCGGTCCTATCATGTGGTGTGTATTATATTATTTTAAGTATCCGATAGGTATAATAATATATACAGTATAGGCTTACACATAATGCATTTCATATTATGTTTTATTTTAATAGTACATTATAGTTTGAGGGATCTATGTAACCGGCAACAAAATTTTATTTTAAATTTGAAAGATAAAATATAAATTGGTTAGACCAATAATCAATAGTCTTACGATTAATATAAAATTAAGTAGTTGTTTACTTATTAGTTCATTACTTACCTATAGAATATATAAATATACTATTGTCGAAATACACTTTTAAAATATATATTTGAGCGTTAGAATTACGTTTAGACAAGTACCTAGCCTTGAAATTATCACACATGGAAAAAATTTCAAGTTTATTTAAAATATTGACACAAACAAAAATACTTTTATCACAATATAGTCCACAATACTGTGAGCTATTATTATAGGATATAAATTTTTTTTTTTATGACACATTGAACTATGGTTGGTCCTCTTAAAAAATAAATTATTTATACGTACGTCATATCAATAACTTGTTTAATTATATTGAACTATTGACTAACAATGGTATAAAGCTAGAGATTATCTAAGCCACATATAATTTAATTTAAATGACAGTTTCAATATTATTCTAGCAGTAAATATAGTATATACGATCAAAATAATAAAACTATTTATAAATATTTTATATTTTAATGAAATAATAAAATAGGTAATAAATACTTACTTATATCAAATACTTAAAAATATTTTTCATGTTCAATATTGTATCTGAAAACTATAATGGTATAGCATAGGTAAACCATAACATTTTTAATTACCTACTTACTTGAAAAATATAGCTGAACTATGCAATGAAATTAAAATAAAGGACTGTGAGCGGAAACCGGTAGTTATTAAGGTTAGCCAATATTATAGGCCTTTTTCTATTTCAGTACTATTTTCCTATTTGTAGTAATTTATTATGGGAGTGATCGTGATTACTAACATTCAAATTAGCTTTTTCGGTAACTGAGTTACACTGATAATGTATATATTTATTCATAACATACATTTAAACTTAAGACGCCCGGTGCCGATGCCATTTTGTTCTCAAAAATACACTCTGCGGGAATAACGATACCGCCTTGTAGAATTAACCAAATTTCATAATTTTTTTTTTTAATTGCTAGAAGGGATAATTCTACAGCCCGCATCGATCTCTGTTTTTTAATATTTTATTCTCAAACTTTATAATATGTCTAAAAATTGCAAGATAAAAAGCATTTTTTTAAACATTTTTTAATACTATTATTTGAAATAAAATACAAAATCAAAGATCGATGCGGGCTGTAGAAAGTCTTTTCTTTCAGATAAAAAAATAGTCATCAAAATCCGACAATTCTAAAAAGCTCGAGAGTTATTCCCGTAAAGTAATTTTTTTCGATATAATACACCCTATCAACTCCCCCTAATAGGTATCGGGTAGTAGATTAGTGGAAAAGTCTTATTATTTAGGTGGAAACTAAAATATAAAATATAATTTTTAAATTTTATAGAATTGTGGAACATTTGAAAAACTGGCACCGGGACTCTTACCGGCTGTATCACTGCGACATGTCGGCACGCGACTATCAATGTATTTTGTATAGGATGGACCGGTCTATGAGTATAAGGTCTATGAAAACTGGCTATGTGTCTTGCTTGGAGACTATAGCTCTGAGACCTCGTCCTGAGATAATAATAATAAATATTTACCAAGATTCCATAATTCTGATAATATTAATTAGATAGATACTATAACTAACATATTATACGATCATTGATTATACAATATACTTAATAATAATCAATGATACGATATATATTGTAGATTTGTTTATTTGTTTATTTTTGTGATATTGTTTTATATACATTATAATATTATATTTATATCATTTCAACTATTATAACTATATTATGTATTGCGTGGGCTTAGACAAATATTGATTTTTGATGAAAATATCTATATTTGAATACGGGGCAGTTAATTTTCATTTTTATGTCCCATACTAAAAAAACTGATTTTACACAGTTTGTAGGTAGCTTAAAATGTAAATTTGTTGAACTGACCTACACATATCGATGAATAAAATATGTATCCCACTCACAATTGTTGCCAATGTTAATATACGCTATTATATGTTAAATTACTAAGTTGCTTATAAACCAACGCATATTTTTGACTAGGCGTCAAGCGTCCCTAAAAAAATACCATTTTTGTAGGTAGGTTACAACATTTCAGAAATGTTTTTTATTATTAAAATATGTAGATATTTAAATTGTATATGAATATGTTTGGTGTTATGCAGATCATAATATGTTTTAATATTATAATTTGGTCAGTGTAAAATAATTATGTGACATGAGATTCGTCAAATAAATTATATTGTACCTATACATAGTGAATTCTAAACAGTGATAGTTATCAATTTAACACAATAGGATATTCAAACATTAACCTTTAACAAATAAAATGACAATGAAATACCTAAGAATAATAACTTTAATGATTTGATTCGTTTTGAGATATTAAGAGACATTTTAAATTTTAAATTTTGTAGTTTTTTTTCAATACAATTTATATTTAATATCAATACAATTTTTTTTTTTTTTAAAACGGAAAATTTAAAACAAGGTTCCACGTAAATAAGTAAATAAATTACTTTATTCACAAAAATATCATCAAATATACTTAATAATATTTTATAGGCTGACTGACCGTTTTCGCTCAGAATCGTTTTTCTTATACAATGGTATTATACCTATCATTGAATTCAAATTTAATACCATCCATTACATTGTCCCACTTGTAACCTACTGTACAGCAGAGCGATGCCCACTTGCCCGCCTTTTTAAGTTTGAGTGTGTTTATAACTATAATATTGGGCAAATGTAAACTGGACCCGCAGTCACCTTTTTTGTTGTAAACTCGGCCCGGAAATTTTAGGTAATAAAATAGGTCGATTGTAAACTCGGCCCGGAGATTTAAAATGATAAAAAAGGACGGTTGTAAACTCGGCCCGATAATTATTTTGACCAATAAGGAACAATTTGTTGTTAACGAATAGTACCTATGTATCGGTGTGTATATATCGGCGAGTGAATAGGTACGTCGAACACATGGCTTTTTATTTAAAAAAATAGATTTATATTATAACCTTACATTATTAACTATTGCACTACAGTTTTAATTATATTTGTACACTTTTGTACACTTTTAATTTTACATGGATACATTTTCTTAAATTCATTCACAATTTTAGTGAATTCTACATTTATATAACGAACTTCATACTATGAATAAAAATATGAAAATAATTTTTGGAGGATATAATGATTATCACCTCCACATGGTGTCCTCTAAATTGTTCTAAAAAATATTATACATATTATATTTTTATTCAGGCCGAGTTTACACGTCAATCATTTTTACCTGTAAAAACCCCGGGCCCAGTTTACATCTAAATTATTTTTACCTGTAAAAAACAGGGGCCGAGTTTACAATACACCTTTTGAATATTTTTTTTCCTCGGGCCGAGTTCACAATCGCCCATAATATTATAGGTACTTCTATGGAAAACCGTATACTTTGTTTTATGATATTGTTATCTAATAGATTATACATACAATATACGTGTTAAAAATTATACCTGTCATTACTATAAATTAGAATATTTAACAATTTTATATCGACTAAAATGTAGGTACATTTTATAATGTACAATTAAAGGAACCAACTTAATTTATTTATTAAATCGATTCTGAGTTTATATTTTTTATTCATATTAGAAATTATTATATACTACATTTTACTATTATGAATTGGTTTCAAAAAAGAAGACATACAGGTGCAGTTTTTTTGGACATCGCAAAAGCATTCGACCGTGTTTGGCACGATGGTCGTTTCTATACACTAAAATACGCAAACGTACCACAATATATATTTTAATATATGTAATATATATATTAAAATCCTTTCTCAGTGACAGATGTTTTGTTGTTAGAATAGATGAAACGCAATCATATTGTAGACATATTCAAGCTGGAGTTTTTCAGGGATCCAATCTAAGCCCTATTTTGTTTAATTTTTATATTTTTGACATTCCACAAACTACGAATACAAATATCGCCCTTTTTTCTCACGATACTATCATCTACTGTAAAGCTTTGGATACTCATGTAATAATAACTGCAGTCCAAAACCATCTTTTTTTTTTATTAGAAAACAAGAAAATACACAAGACGGAACGGCATGATAGAAGAGGGGTCCAATGACTCTACTTCAAAATTCTAAGCAGGTTTTTTTTTTTTAAATTTTTTTTATTATATGTTAAAGAGGTCCCAGGGCTAATTTCGTTTGAGATGGTGAGTTGGGTTATTAGGAAGAGTAAGAGATGAGAGGTTTGAAATTAGTGAATTTGAGTGATTGAAAGTGTTTTTGTGGAATGATTTATAATAGTGAACGGAAAGTGTATAAATGGTTGGGATTTTGAGGTCAGAGTAGAGGGAGAGATTACTGACGTACCATGGGGCTTTTAAAATGAAACGAAGACCAATTAACTGAAATTATTGGAGAAGTTTTATATTTGATAATTTGGTCGTACCCCATAAAAACATCTTAAAACAATTTTATTTTTGTATGGTGCAAAAAATGGAGATCACTTATAAACCCAACAAAAAATCCAAGCAGTACTTTTTTCCATACATAGATCACAATCACTTCAACCAGTTAAATTTGACAACGTACAAATAGCATTGAAATCGTCGGTAAAATACTTAGACGTTATTCTTGATAAAAAATACTCAATTGGTGGCCTCACCTGCAGCTAAACTCAAGCAAGCACACCGACGTTTAGGAGTTCTGTTTCCAATAATAAATTTAAAATTAACCATAAGTAAAAAATCCTCACTTATGAATTATGATATATAAGTAAGTTTTAAGACTTTTAATCTTATACGCATGCCCAATATGGGGAAGTTGTGCTAAAAGTAATTTAAATAAAATACAAATATTTCAAAACAAAATACGTCGCAATTCACATAATAACGGATGCTCTCTGGTTTATACGCAACAAAGCACTGCATAAAGACTTGAAAATCCCCACAATTAAAAACCTATAAACTCAATAAGAAACAAATTCTTCCATTCGCTTATAAACTGAAACGGAGCCACTTACTACAACTTAAATGTAAGTCCTCCAAAACATCGCCGACTCAAGAGAGGAATACCTCATGACTGCAGAGAGTGACATCTATCACCAGTCACTGCCTATGAAGGATACAACATATCCAGATAATTATTAAACCTAATATGTTAATATTTTATTATTATATCAGTAGGCTTATTGGTAGCTACCTATCTAGAAACGCCTTAATTAAATAATAAAATAAAGAAAAAATCTATTATGAATTTTTTATATTTCTATACCTATACAAATTGCCTTTAATGATATTCTAATACATCATAATAAAAATAATAAATTTTGTATTTACAATTTTTGTGAATATTGTACAGTCCGATAAAATAATATGTACCTACGATTTAAATACTGTATTTTAAGCCGTTTAAACAATTGTTTAATCTGAAATATGCAATCAAATAATCCACAAATATTATGTCACCAATGAATAATGGTCTATATACGTATCATACAAGCTTATCATCGACTATCTATAACATCTTTAGTGTTAACTATACGTATACCTACACATTATACGATTTAGCATATGAGTGCATATAATATATTAGGTTCCTACTCCTACATGTAATTTAATTTGATATTTGATGTTGTCAATAAATTGATAACCGATAATGGCTAAGTATAAGAGTTATGAAATAAAAACATAAAAATATTGTAACAAAATAACAATCAATTCGTCTATAATATCTGAATACAATAAAATATAATAATATATATATATATATTTTTATTGATCACGAAGCCCGGCTACTGGCCATTATAGCTGTTGTTTTTTTTGGTTTGTAGGGGAGGAAATTGTAGGTTTGTAAAACACGTGTGTTTTTGGTCTGGCAGATTTTTTAGTGGACACCCGTATAGGTATCTGCCATGCCCGGGAAGGGGATGGCGGCACTTCTCTCCGGACACCGTGACTTGCCCGAAGAAATATTCCACGCGCGGCCGAGTACGAACCGGCGCCGGTGTGCGTCGCAACTGACGCCTTAATCCACTCGACCACTCCGTCCCTGATAACAATAATAAATTGATATGCCAATGTTTTATTTGAAAGAATTTAAATAATTTATTTTTGTTTTATACATTTATAATGTATAATAATTAGTTAGTTATAGCCCAGGTTAGATGAAGTCTTGAATCAGTGGTCTATCCCATCATTTTTTTCATTTAAATTTTTATCAGATTTTGTTATGAATTAGAAATATTTTTATGTAACACCCGCCTAGCTTTGTTTTTTTAATATTACACTATAGTACAAAACGATGCAGCATTATATAATATACAATGAAACATACAACATAATATTATGTTGTTTCATTTTCATCGATATATATTTTATGTTCCATGATAATGCAACAATGGCTTAATAATAACCCTTAAAATGATGTCCATTAATCGTTTGATGCGGCATTGGCCACTGTTGCGCTCAGATATTGATATTACCCCACATCCCATATGGCTCGTAGTTATCCCATGTTTTAATTTAAGTATATAAATATTATATATAACATTTATACAATAGATCAGTAGTAACAACAACTTGTAATAATATTTGAAATACATTTCTTTTGCAGTGGTACGTCAATGGCGGCGGAGGCAATGCGCATTACTACCGCGGAGGAGTCGACAGCAGAACGGCGCTTGAGCGACGAACGGTTGCCCGGGGAACCGGGGCCGTCAACAGACGACGGGCGACCGTGGCCGGCGGACGTGACAACCTCGGTAGCGCGGGTACCACTGCAGCGACACCACCGTCACTATCGCAGCGACAGTTGCCGGCCACAGCCACCGTCCACTGAGCCACAGCAACAGCAACAGACTTACGCCACCATCCCCGCACCCACCATGATAACGGTGGCCGCGAGCGGTTCCAGGTCTTTGAGGCCCAAACCGCAGACTCGCGGCCCATCGTCGTCGATTCCGTTCCCGGTGGATGTGGCTAATAGGCTGCGGTCGCCGACGGCGTCGACCTCCAGGCCCAGACAGTACGGTCGCAGGAGGAGCGTTCAAGACGCCGTCGCCTCGGCGGTGATGGTGCAGCGACAGGAGGGGCTCCAGTTACGGGCGGCCATCGCCATCGCCGACGCCACCGTTGTCGAACCGAGTACAGATCAGCTGCAGGCGTCCGGCGCCGACCAGGAACCAAGGCTCGTCTCATCGCTCAGGTTGGTGGCGCAATCGCTGTCTCAATTATTATATAGTACTATTACTGTCATTGTATATGTATAAATAGACATGTACACTCGCTTACCGACCTAGTCTGCGTTTTTACGAGTATATTCGAGTCTATTGTGTCGTTTTGAAAGTCGCCCCAACTTAACTGGTCAACTGAAGCGCTTGTGCTGTTTTTGAGTCGCCACTCAGCTAATCACATCATAAATAGGCCACAGGTGTAAAGTGGCGTAGCCAGGAATTTTAAAAGTGGGCGAGGGACAAAAAAGACATGCGAAAAGGCCTTCTTATATACAGTTACCTATAGTACGGCAATACATAATATGTCATATATATTTTAAAAATATCTAAAAATATTTATATACCAACATGAACAAATCCATTGTTTTCAATGTAATTGTACCCCATTTTATGGTTTTAAACTTATAATTAACTACGTCCTAACTTTTTTTAAATAAAAAAAACATTTCTATAGATAAGTTTGTCTACAAGCCTCCATTTTGGTGACTCTCGGTATAGATTATAAGTACACTACTAAACTGTAGAGCATTGTGTCTCTTGAACTGCGCGTATATTAGTGTCACCTGTTAGGTCTACGTCACGGTACAGGTGATCACTGTGTATAGTTAAGAAATAAAGATTTTTTAGATGGTGTGATTCAAAACGATATAGATGTGTGTAATTACTAATTACTAATATGTGTAATACATGTGCAAAACTTTTTAAGACAGTGTTAGGTAGTTATAATCAATACTACTGAATTAAAGAGATTAAGCTAAGTTAGAGCGTTACAGAATCTCGTTACGTAACAGTAAAAATGCGCGTGTAAATAGATATATTTATTGTGAATAAAATAATGGAAATTACAATATTTTAGTACAATAATATTTAAATATAATATATGACTTATTATAATGTATATTACTATTTACTTTGATAACATTTACATTGGTCGATTTGTATTGTCCCTGTCATATGTTTAATTCTGATAAAATAATATATTTACCCACGTTTGCGCGTCCAATTTACGATACGCGTACCTACGCATATTGATATACTTATTTTATAATTCGTCATATCTTTAAAGCTAATATGCTATAATGAAAAAAGTATAAAAAAACTAATTTAATTCGTATTAAAAAAAAAAATAATACTCATTCTTATACATAATGCACGTTAAGTTTTTTTTGTGTTAGACATACAATTTGTATAAGTGCGAAATTCACGAAATATTATACCTGCTAGAATAATAAAGTTGTGTACCTACATTATAGTATTGTACATGATAATATACATATTACATTTTACATGTTATAGCCTATAATAGGTAGTATTGGTACGTTAAATATTTAGGTCACGATAATTCCACGTGCGCGTTGATATTTTATTAAACCGTTCTTTAGTTTGTAGAACGTTTTGTTGGGGACTTAAGTTACTGATATTGTTTAACTTTAATGTCAAAAATTGTTATTTCCATACTATTATACAATTGTTTTATAATAATTATTATGTGATAAGAATTATTGACTAAACATAGTAAAATATAGACATAAAGACATATTATAGACTATAGTACAGTTAATTTTAAATTTGAATTTAGGTAAACTTTATATTATATGATTATAATAAAAATATATTATTGTATTTGTGAATTTGTAGGTAGCCCAGGTAGGTACTTACATAAATAACGTTTTATTCCAGAAAATCATAGATTCGCCATGGTTTCAACCATGTATTATGTTATAAATTCATGACCGTATTAGATTTTTATCTATTATTTAACATTTATTGGGGTTGCATGGTCAATTATCTATCATATTCTTACCAACAACTGTCAATACTTTGTATCGAATATTGATCATAATAAATGCGTGAATATTTGTATAAATGCAAATATCGCCATCACACCCAATGCCTTTAACATTAAAACGTACCTATACGGTGTTTCAATTTTATGATTTAAAGACGATTTTTGAACATCTTAGTTCTATTAAAATTAAT
The DNA here is from genome assembly GCF_005508785.2 of Acyrthosiphon pisum. Taxonomy (NCBI): domain Eukaryota; kingdom Metazoa; phylum Arthropoda; class Insecta; order Hemiptera; family Aphididae; genus Acyrthosiphon; species Acyrthosiphon pisum. The sequence continues at coordinate 64,334,705 of NC_042495.1, forward strand.
ATAATTTATAATTTTTTCTAGGCACCTATGGACTACGAGTCACGTTATAATAAAATTGTGAACAACTAACTTGTCTGCATTTGAATTATTGATATAACGCCAAATATGTAGGTTGGCATATACATTGCATGTATAAATTATTTCACTTCTAAGACAGTTAAAAAACTCATAGACTAAATAATGTATTATGTGCATGCAAAAGTTTAAATAGTTAGGTACTTGGATATAACGTAATATAGGTACGTTCGTACAACAACAATTATTATTTTACTGCAATTATATTCTTTTAACATTTTCAAAACTATAATTAATAGTACCTCACTAAAATTTTGTATAGGTATATTATGTTAAATTAATTTAAGTAATTATTTTATAGCATCTGATATTGAAAAACTAGAAAAACTATTATACAAATCACGAATTCCAAATCATACTTTATGTAATTTAACTAAGAATCGAAAATGAAAAAATATTTAACATGTAATTTCATATTTTGATATAATTTAAATTAATTAAATATATTATCGTGAACCGTTTGTAATAGTTTTAATTTCTTTAACAAGGTCAAATTGATCAAGCACCTAAACCAAATTCAAAGTCGAGCAAGTGTTGTAGGTTTAATATAAGACCTTTATCAAGGTTTTTTAACCACAAATGATCTCACAATATTAAATCCTCGTAAATAAAATTGCACATTTAACGTGTTTCAAATAATATAATTTCTTATACCATATTCATTATAGCTATGATGCACTTCAATTATATAACAATTTATTATCATTGCCAATTGGCGTAATAACAGCAATTCTGAAATAAAATAGTTCTTTATTTCAGAATTATACCTATTCTTAATATAGTATATTTATTATTTGTATATAAATATAAAGATTAAATATATAATTTATTATTTTTCACGACACGGTTATTGTATACAGGAACACAACGGAATGGTGAACAGGTGTACATCGCACAAATAGAAAAATGACAGGTGAATTTTTATTTAATGTACTCTTATGGTTTTACTGTATACCGCAGTCACCTGCCGAAAGTTGTGGATATATGCCGTCAAACATAATGTCATAATATTTAGGACCCAGAGTTAATGTTTACACTTTTCCAATAAACTACGGTATTATAGGTGCCTAGTCCGTTAACTATATCCGTTATCCAATTGGAGTTCAAATGTTAAGCAACATGTTTGTAGATCAATAGATGTGCTTATTGGAACATATTTCCGGTCAGCACTTCACAACATTTGACAAAAAAAAAGACATTTTTTTATTAACAAAATCCAGACACCTGCTCAACTTTGTTTACAACGATTTTGTGTTATATTGATAAAGTATCAAAATCTTGTATTATCAATTCTTATTAATTTGTATTCCGAACAATCGTATTTAGTTATACCTAAGCTTATTTTTTATTCAGTCCATTTTTTGGTAAATATGTTATTTTAAGTAATTATTTTATATTTGCAGGAATGATTATTTTTGTACTTATATATACGTTTATAAATTCTAAATAATCACTTTTATATAAGTAATAAAGTAGTAGGGGGGGGGGGGGGGAGTGCTACAGTACACAGTCACAAAAAGATCAGTAAATTAATTTTAACACAAAAACATATCACAAAAGCTTACATAATACGTATAAAATATTTAAACTAGTAGAGTTGATAGACCCTAATTCGCTATATACTCAACATTCTATGTAATGGTTAATTTTTTGAATAATTTGTTTTACATATATAACTATATAAGTAAAGAAAACAAATACCCATGATGGGCATGAAAGGTTTGAACTTTAAAATTAATTTGTTTAATAGTTCATGGGAGTCAATAATATCATAAATAAGATGTCTCAGAAAAGTTAAATTAACTCCAAACCTTCTGTCAGCTAACGATTCAGGCCAAGCCAGTGCATAATTAAAGAATAGTCGTGGGGTGAGTGATCAATTTTTAATTTATATTTTATACACTACGAAATTAATAAACTGCAAGAGGTATTTAGATACCACACAACGGCAACGACTCCAAAATCGACCTCACAGTGTCACAACATAAAGATTTCATAGGAGTAGTATTTATATATATATATATATTTCATAAGTATATAATATAGTTGTGGGTTTTTGTTTGATATACCTATCTCACGTATGTGTTTGACTTAAGTTTGATTAAGGTCTGCATAAGATTAATATAGTGATCGATTGCATATAGTTGAATTTAAATAGGATAATAAAATAATAAATAATTATCGCGGTGTTTGTTATATTATGAGAACGGTGGTCGAAAAAAAGTTGCATAATTCGTTATATTTTTGTTGCAAGCGTGCGGTTTTCTAACGAACCGTTGTCGTAACGAAGGACTTTGACGATTGTAAGATTGTTGTAGTGGGGGCGGTGGTGGGCAAAGGTGTTGGAAAAATAAAAAATATGGTCTGGATACATAACTAAATAGTAAATACCTACTAATATTCAGCGAGTGTCAAAAATAACTTTTTTCCCAAGTGATTTTTAAATATAATTTTTGCGAATTGTTTCTATTAGTATTGGATAATGTATATAAGTACTTAAGTTATATTAATATTGTCAGAATTCTATATTCTATAGAAGAATAAAAAAAAAGTTTTAAATATGTGTTGATTAAGAAGAACAGGCCCTGTTTGGACCAGTTAAATAAAATACAACCTATTATGACTTATTATACTTGACATTTCCTCGTTATAATATCGAGTTCGTAATCAAAACAATTGTACTTCGAACTATCATGATATACAGTGGTATAAGTGGATAGAAAATTATTCCTTGAAAATGTGTCACAAAAATGATTTTGTTAATTTTTTATTGAAAATAATGATTCATGAGTAATTTACCAAAGTTATTAATTATTATTCTGAATCATATTTAATCATTAGTTATTAATAAGTTATACCTATATTAGTTGTATGTAATAAATATGAGAAGCTGGTAGGTATTATTCTGGTATGTACTTGACAATTTTACACAAGACAATTTAATAAATACATACAATTTTTTGTTGTTGTTTATTAATTAATTAATTAATTAACCGCATGTATCTATCGTGGTTCGTTGTGAGGAGGAAGAAGTTTATTCTGAACGCGTGACAATGTGGCAGGTCCACATTCCCAACAATCATACTCAAACATCCTTAGATGACCGTCAGAGTAAATTAATATATAATATATCAATATGTTACTAGTGTCGCACAAAAACTCTTCATATACGGCGATTTCCGACATTATTTTACTCAGGTTTTCCTAAGATTTTCCATACTTTCTTTCAATATTTATATATAGATAAAAGCCAAATACCAGTCACTCACTCACTCATCGCTACATCTTAAAAACTACTAAACGTATGAACTTGAAATTTGAAATAGGTTCAGTCATCGAGCCAGATGTTTAAAATTAATTAAACTTTATAAAAACTTACGTAAATCCATACATATGGCTCTATTTTATACACAATATTATAATTATTTTTATTGTAAATTATGATGGAGGTTTATTTGTGTAATTATGTAGGTATCTATAACTTATAACAGTACAAAAGTAAATTTGGTGTATTTGTTCATTTTAATATCAGAGCTTAATTTTTAATTTTTGATATCCATTTGAATATACTGTATATATATTCTTTTAAATTAGTACATTAAAAATTACAATACTTTATATATATATATTACTAAATCAAATTAGCACCAATAGAGATATCACTGAAACTGTTGTAATGAAGTTGAAGACTAATTGAAGTTTAAGTATAATATCTTTAAACACAAAACTAAATCTATTAGAAATTATAATATTTTATAAACTAAAGTATAGTCATTCAGGAATATATTATTATTATGTTTCTATGCAGCTAAATTCCAGTGATCGATGGTCTCGAAAGTCTCATAAATGCCATGCCATCAGAATGTAAAACCATCGAGGGGGTACATAATAGTTGAGTAACTTTTAAACTCACGAGAGGTCAAGTATTTACGTGTGCTCTCGGCATAACGATCTATCGTTATCGTGTTCGTTATCGTTATTCGACTGTTCTTTCTTTAAAATGATCTAATAAAACAAAAGTATAATAATGACTTATGTTAGCCACACCTAAATTACTACGAGGTTTAAGAAGACCAACATTTTAAAGTACTTCAGCTCAAACATTAAAATTTAAGTTACATAATAATACATTATTTGTATACAGGAGCAGTGTTGTCCCAATACCTGACCAACAGTTACAATCTTAATAGGGCTTCAAATTATTTGAGCTTACAATTTACTGAATAGTTATGTAATTCGATCATGATTAGAGTTTTGTATATAAATTACAACTATATCTCAATTATTTTTTAAGCATAATATTAAAACGCAGTTACAGTGAAACATGTCTTAACGGTCACCTGCATATATAACGAACACCTCTCAACGGACAATATTATAATGATATAGTTTCATAAAAAAGATAGGTATTACAATGTATTTTGACCCATCTATAACAGACTCTTTCTAATACGGATGCGGACAATAATATTTGTCCATAATACCTACATAACAGACGATAATCTTAATTCAAACTCAAATTTAATTACATCCGTGTATGTACACTGTACAGTTTTAGACACTATACAACTGCATTTATAATAATAATTGAAGGTTTTTTGTTTTAGCTATTTATAAGTACGAGAACTCAATTTTTTTTTAGTTTTCATTTAATTATTATCAAAAAATAATTTTTTGGTTTGTCAAGAAACTTAAAATTTGAATACAAGGTTCCTCATGATAGTTGTTATTAGGGTAATAATAAAAAAAAGGTGGGTAAGTGGAACTGTCGCTCTGCTGTACAGTAGGTTACAAGTGGGTCACTGTATAATGGATAATATTAAATTTGAATTCAATGATATAATATAACTGTATAAGAAAAACGATTCTGAGCGGAGACGGTTTGTCAGTCTAGATCAGTGGTTTTCAACCGGTGTGCCGCGAGCACCCTTGGAGTGTGCCGCGATAAATCTATTAATACCTAGTTTTATAATTTTCATCATATGTTTCACGTATTATAATTATGTATTTATATGTATTGGTGTGCCGCGAAAATTTTGTAAGAGATGAAGTGTGCCACAATGTGAAAAAGGTTGAAAACCACTGGTCTAGATATTAGACATACATATTATAGGTATACTTATCTATAGTATTATTAATAATTTTCAAATTAATCATATCACATTAGGTAACGCGTTATACATCAACAACAAACCGTAGTACTATCATAGATATATAATAGTATACTTTAGAAATTTCAAGTACCCACAAATAATATTATACAATCACAACAAAATAACTAAAATAGTTATTCCAGGTTTTTTAATATGTAATTTCGTCCAAATTTGAACTTAAAATTACTATAAAAATAAACTGTGCTTATGTATTTCTTAGAATTTTTGGTAACAGAATTAAATATTTACGTGGAATCTTGTTTTACATTTTCAATCCTTAGATATAAAAGTTGAACATTTTATAAATTTTCAACTACAAAATAATTATTCAATTTTAAATTTGATAAATTTTGCCAAGATTCTAATTTAAAATGCTTATAAAAAAAAATTGTGCCTATGTATTTGTAATATTTTTCAACTGCTATTGTAACAACGTATCAGGAGCCCTGTATTGATTTCTTACACTTTTTTGCCCAATAGATAAAACTTTATTGATATTTATAGAAAAAAAAAACTAAAAAAAATTTCAAACGCTCATAAAAATTTAATTTGAGTTTCTTATAGACATTTTTTTTTTTTGATAAAGGTAGATTATTCTATAAGAAATCTTGTATTACATTTTAAAATTTTAGTTCTAAAAAGAAAAATTTTTACGAATTATAAACTCAAAATAATTAGGTAATTTTCGTGATTTTTCCATATTTTGTCAATTTTTAAACTTTAAATGCTAATAAAAAAAAACTGTGACTAAGGATTTTTAATATTTTTCAAATGTCATTGTAACAATATAGTAGGGAGCCTTGTATTAAATTTTCAAGTATTTTTACTCAATAAATAAAGTTTTATTGACATTCATAGAAAAAAAACTAATTAAATTGGGAAACTGAAATTGTCCGTAAACAGCTTAAAACAAATCGAAATATTTTGAAAATTTTATCATGTATAGAAGATGGAAATATAAACAATCAGTGAAAATGTCATGTATCTACAGTCATTCGTTTTAAAGTTACACCAAAAACCAAAATCAATTTTCTCGAAAACTGATTTTGCGTAAAAATTCCCGTTTTTCCTTAATTTTTCTTTTGTTTTTCACGGCGCTTTTGAAAACTATTGGAAAAATGTTACTACCCCAAAGTACCAACTAGATTCACTTTCCTATCAGAAAAGATACTGTTGAAGAAAATCCAAGCACTTTTACTGTCCTAAAAAGTGATGACAGACACAAAAATAAAAAAAAATAAAAAAAAAACACACACCATTGTAAAATCAATACATTCATCATTCCACTCAGAATCTAAAAGTTGAGTGTTAATCCGTAATAATTTTTTATGAGTGTCTGAAGGTAGAGTTTTGACAAATTTCGTAAAAATCACGAACATTTGAAAATTATTTTGAGTTAGAAATTCATCAAAAATTTAATTTTTATTTTCAAGATTTGAAAATGTCTTACAATATTTCTCATAAGTAGTTTATATTATAGCCAATTAAATCAATTAAATCAACCTATCGTAATACTAATATGTAGTAAAATGAGTTACTTTAATAGCATTATCAAAAAAAAAAATCTTGAAATATACTTAACAATATTGACATAGGCTATGTCAGATCATGTCTGCTGAGAATTGTTTTTCGTGTAGGTACTATGATAAACCATCAAATTCAAATTATATACCTCTATTACAATAACACACCCACTTGTCCACCTTTTTTATATTTAGGTATTTTCAGCTTTTTTTCATTAAAGTAAAATATTTTTATTAAATAGATACGCTTATGAGAGTTTGAATAAAATTACACCAAAACCTGTCTGCAACGAACACCTGTCTATAACGGACAACTTTTTATGGTCCTGTGACTGTTCATATATACGGGTTACACTGTATCAGCAAACGATATACTTACACAGTTACATACAATCCGTGGAATAAGACAAATAAATCCATCATATTAACTACCTAGATTACAGCAGATACAGTAGGTACTTGATTATATTTGTAATTCTTGAAATAAACACATATTTTTATATCTAGGCTGAAATATTATTTGTCGTACATATAAGTTGTTCTAATACGAATTTCTGTAGTTTATTAAATCCTGTATTTATTGTTATCCATTTAGAGTTCCGATAATATTATTATTGTGAAAATTGTCGATGCAATAGGAACTATACAAAAAGTGAACGTATTTGAGATGAGCTATAGATTTTTGAAAAACAAATATTTCTCGATCCTCCGAGTGCACGCCACCGCCAGACTATTATTACACAAGCAATGCGATTGCCAGTCGGGTTATATATTACGAAACCCTTAAACTGTCTTTTGATGTTTCGTGTGAAAAAATTACGTTTTAATCGGCCGAATAAAATACAAACGTGAAACACTCGGGGAAAAGTGGCTCGTGTAGTGTCACGATGACGCCCACGGACGATGACCGTTATAATAACATAATAATATATGGTGCGTGTTATATACGAATAGGTATATTATATCGGACGATCTGCACTAATCTGATGATCGGTATTTTTATTATATTTTTTTTGTACCTACATCACTGAAGATTTTCGACAGTATTCTTTCGGTTATTAATTATAGTCGATTGTTTATTTATTTTTCCATCGTGTCTATAATATATTATTGTACCTAATAAGTTTATCAAAACTCGAGTTTCTCACTTGACCGAAAACAATCGGGACATTGTTACTATGCGTTATGCCGTTTTGTTATCGAATCTTTGTATCTATAAGCGTTTCACTATTATACGTGGATAGCAAAATTATTAAATTATATATACACACCTAATATATATATATATATATATATATATACCCGTAGATTTCCCTCATAATATACTCGTATAGGTACATAATATAGTATACGTCATGTATGATGTACAATAATTATAGTTGAAGGATCGCCTCATTAACATTGGTGGTGGAACCGATGAGCGTGTTGACTCCACTGCATAGTATGCAACGCACATACAATATTACCTACAGATAAACACTATCCGATATAGCTTTAAAGTGTCTTCCAAAAGTAGAGTCATGTGAATCTAAATCCCATGCCACGTCCTTATAATATTATGTGTTTATTTTAGTAGTTTATCTCAACTTATTTTTAAATTATGTGACGTACGTGATGTATATAATCTTAAGTCTTAACATTATTGTTTTATTGATCCTTTTATTTTTTTTCAACCGACTTTTCACAATTTCAATTTCACGCGCAGTGCTTTTACAATGTGACGTCCGCTAAGCGCTGAAAGTGTGTTTACACAGATTTTTGTTTATACAGTTTTTACATTAGGTACTTATATTGTAATATTATATAATATTATCATCATTACTTATTAGTTATTGCTCATTAGTAGCAACTAGCAAGGTGCAGTTGTATCGTCTTAAATTATATATTAAATCAATATAAAAATAGTATATTATCAAACAAATACCATTTAAAACATTTGTAGAAAAGAACGATTGTTGTGTTTATGATACATATTCAATCAAGTATTTTAGTAATCGCACCCGTCTTATAATACCAAAGTATAATCTGGTTTGACGTCATATAATTTATAGAGATTATTTATAATTTATATAACTTTTAAATTGACAACTGTTAAAAAATGAAATAGATTTAATATTTTAAATTTAGAGTGTTTTACAACTTCAAGGATATTCTTCGGAGATAATGCCTACAAATTACATTTCTATGAAGATCACTATTTAAATACATTCCTATTTAAAAAGATACTACTCGGGGGTATTGTCATGGCTTTAATAACTTCAAAGCAGAATTCAAATAATCTAGATTTACTTTTATGATTATTGAAATTAGTAATTTAATAACCATCGTTTCTTAGTTAGGTTACCCGATAAAACATATAAATCTAAATAATATTTTAATAAAAAAGGTTTATAAAATAATTGATTCAATTTAATTATAGATATTTATATTCATTTTTAAGTTATATAATTTTTTATCGATTCAGAGTTGGTTATAAATTATTTATCAAGTTATAAATAATAGTGTTTTTCGTTACCAAATTTAATGTTTAAAACCGGTATTTGGTAATTGTAAAAATAATTAGGCTAAAAATGTTGAGGTTTACAGATAGTCAGAATTCTAGATAGGTAAGTAGGTAAGCAAAGTTTTATAATCTATGACGTGAGCTATGCCAGTCTGGGTATGATACATTTAAAGTATATATTTTATATTATTGGTATAGAATTTCATTCAAATGATTTTTTTAATTATTTGTGTATTGATACAAAAATATAAAAAAAAAAGTATTTATAGCAGTAGGTATTTAAGGCTTTTAAAGTGTATTAATGATTGAATTAAAAAAAGTATGAAATGTAATTTTAAATTGTAATGATCATTTTAAATATACTATGTAAATTATATGTATTTTAGATTCTGAGTGGAACGATGAATGTATTGCTTTTACAATGATGTGTGTTTTTTTATTTTTTTATTTTTGTGTCTGTCATCACGGTTTGGGGCAGTAAAACTGCTTCGATTTTCTTCAACAGTATCTTGTTTGATGGGAAAGTGAATCTAGTTGGTGCATTCGGGAGGTCAAAATTTGAAATTTCCAATTGTTTTCAAAAGCGCCGTGAAAAACATAAGAAAAATTAAGGAAAAACGGGAATTTTTACGCAAAATCTGTTCTCGAGAAAATTTATTTTGGTTTTTGTTGTAACTTTAAAACAAATGACCGTAGATACATGACATTTTCACTGGTTTTTTATATTTCCATTTTCTCTACATAGTAAAATTTTCAAAATATTTTGATTCGTTTTGAACTGTTTAGGGACATTTTTAGTTTCCAATTTTATTAGTTTTTTTTTCTATATATGTCAATAAAACTTTATTCGTCGAGTAAAAATACTTGAAAATTTAATAATTTTTCGAATTCGAAATTATATTTGATATGGCTCCTACTATATTATTACAATGACAATTGAAAAATATTAAAAATCCTTAGTCACAGTTTTTTTTATTAGCATTTAAAGTTTAAAAATTGACAAAATATGGAAAAATCACGAAAATTACCTAATTATTTTGAGTTAAGAATTCGTGAAAATTTTTCTTTTTAAATCTAAGATTTTAAAATGTATTTCAAGATTCCACATAATATTGTCTACCTTTATCAAAAAAAAAAAATGTCTACAAGAAAGTCAAATTAAATTTTTATGAGCGTTTGAAATTCATATTTTTACAACATTTGATATTCGCTCGATTTCTCATGTGACGATTTTCTTATTTTATTGTAATTAAAAAACGAATGACTGTAGATATTTGAAAATTTCACTGAATGTTTATATTAGCATTTTCTATATACGATAAAATTTTGAAAATAATTTGACTCTTTTTGAGCTGTTTACAGACATGGTGAGTTTTAATTTTTTTTAGTTTTTTTTTCTATAAATATCAATAAAGTTTTATCTGTAGGGCCAAAAAGTGTAAAAATTTAATACAAGGCTCTTGACATATTGTTACAATAGCAGTTGTAAAATGTTAAAAATACATAGGCACAATTTTTTTTTATAAGCATTTAAAGATTGAATTTTGACAAAATTTATCAAATTTTAATTTGAATAATTATTTTGTAGTTAAAAATTTATAAAATGTTCAACTTTTGTATCTAAGAATTGAAAATTTAGAACAAGATTCCACGTAAGTAATTAATTCTGTTACCAAAAAATCTAAAAAATACATTTACACAGTTTATTTTTATAGTCATTTTAAGTTCAAATTTGGACGAAAATACATATTAAAAACCTGGAATAAGTATTTTAGTTATTTTGTTGTGATTGTACAATATATTTCGTGGGTATACTTGAAACTTCTTAAGTATACCATTATATATCTAAGATAGTATCACGGTTTGTTGTTGATGTATAATGCGTTATAAGTACCTTATAGATATTGTGATATGATTAATTTGGAATTTATTATAGGTACCTATTATAGGTCAATTTTTTTTTAATACCATATATAATATTATGTCTTATACCTAGACTGACATACCGTCTCCGCTCAGAATCGTTTTTCTTATACAATGATATTATATCATTGAATTAAAATTTAATACCATCCATTATACAGTGACCCACTTGTAATATACTGTACGTCTGTACTGTCAGCGTACTTAAAAATAGTTTTTTTTAAATAAATAAATAGAATCACATATTATTTACCAATATAAAAAGTTTTAAGAAAACAAGTAATTATCTAATAAATAAAATTCTCGTGTCACAATGTTAGTTACCATACACCTCCAAAACGGCATGACCGATTTTTATAAAATTTTATACGCATATTTAGTATGTCTGAGAATCGGCTACTATCTATTTTTCATACCCCTAAGTGATAAGAATTGTCCAGATAAAATAAAAGTAAAAATAATTTTATTATTAAATAGTGTATTATATATTGGTATAGATTGGTATATATATAAATGAATGTTTGTGTATAGATTAGACCTTTAAAAAGGGTTAAATTTGGTTTTTAGTACGGTTAGGTTAGGATTTTGTATATTAATTCACCGTAGCTCTACCACAGGTAGACTGCCTACCTGTTAATAGACTGCTGCGAATCAGAATTTTTATTCCGGAGAAGTTAAGATAAATCTAGAATACCGTACATCGAATATTAAATAACGCATTGAACAAAGTTTGAGTCATATACAGTTTGTACATTTTAACGGGTAACGAAGTGCACGGGATCAGCTAGTAATATATTATATAGGTATAAAAGGTATATCCTTGGGCATTATATACCCACTATTATATCAATACCTATTAATTATAATTATAACTTTATTAAAGGTAGTTTAATTTTAAGTGTGTATATAATTGCTTATGAATTAATTCAGAGTAAAATTACTTAATTACAAATAATTTTTACACTGAATAACATAATATTTTATTACGTATTAAGCTTGTGATTGATATTTCGAAATTGTATCATTGAATTTATAATATATGTACACCGTTTACTTTGTAGATATTATCTTTATTATTAATTCATCAGAAAAATAATATCAGCAGTTGGTGTATACCACCGGCTAATGATATACCTAATTTATTATGGTATTAAACACTATATAATATTTTTATTTTTAGTTCAATAAAAAGATTAGTGTCAAAACTAGTACACAAATTATTCAGACATTGCAGTGAAGTTAGGTGGCCCCCTATTAAAAACAATAATTTTAACGATGCTAATGAAGCTATACCACTATTTTTTCTTCTATTTTTCACGACTTTATTGGTGGACAATTTATTTAAAAATGTCTTCTTTACTCTTAAACAGTTAAATGTACAATCCGTGTCGATCTATAGCTTTAAAATGTCCATATAAAAGTGTTATTACAATAATTTTGTACCATAAAATACAGTGTAGGTACCTACTACCAGTGGCACACAGAAGTTTTATAATAAGTGGGGCTAATAATGGCTTAAATATTTTTCAGTATACCCACCACCCCAATCACATACCAATAACACGTTTGGCTGAGACACGATTGAGCATAAAACACCTTTTTTGCGACACGATTGAGCATAAATTGTCGCGTATCAAAGGAAATTGAAATACAAAAGAAAACCAACACGGTTGAGCATAAAAAACTCTGCTACGTTGCCATTTTCAATTTTTAACTGTATTATACAAAAATATTTATTTAAATAATTATAATGATTCAAAATATATCATGGCAAAAAAATATCATGTTTTCATAGTCAATATGTGATATACCTAGTCACATTATTCAAAATATTTATAAATCAATAATAGTCTCAATAGTGGTCACATTATAATACAGTATATTTTTTTTCAGTCATTTTAAGTTCAAATTTGGACGAAAATACATATTAAAAACCTGGAATAAGTATTTTAGTTATTTTGTTGTGATTGTACGCGTTATAAGTGCCTAATAGATATTATGATATGATTAATTTGGAATTTATTATAGGTACCTATTATAGGTCAATTTTTTTTTAATACCATTGATAAGTATATATATGTCTAATACATAGACTGATATACCGTCTCCGCTCAGAATCATTTTTCTTATACAGTGATATTATATCATTGAATTCAAATGTAATACCATCCATTATACAGTGACCCACTTGTAACCTACTGTACAGCAGAGCGACATCCACTTACCCACTTTTATTTATTGTTGATTTGCGTTTTTAAAATTTGAGTTTCATAAAAATTTGATTGAAAATTGAAATATGTAAATTTGCAGCATCCTATGTATACTACTATACTAGTACATATTAATTGAGATTCTTTTATTGTAAAATTAATATTTTAGAATTTAGTAACTAATAAACATTTTTTAGTATTGAAGAGTTATAGATTGTGTTATTTTTAATTTAATTATTTCTAAATAAAATGTGTGGGTAAAACATTGTTTTTAAGAGTTTTTTTATTAACGTAAGAAAATTTACCGAATTGAATCACAATATATCTATATAATTTGCCTATTTTAATCGTGGTAATCAGTTAGTAATAATATATTATTTTATTTTATATAGGTACACCTTTGAAATATTTGAAAAAATATGATGATGATGACTCTTTCACGATAGTATATATTATATTCAGCGTGTTCACTTTTCACAATTAAATGCAGAGAAGTAAAGATCAATTTGGTAAAATGTAACCGATAATATTTTAATTTTGTTATTAAAGAAAATAGTCTATTTTAAAAATTCAAAATTTTTAAATAATCTATATCTATTATATATCAATTGGTTTACGCGTGCTGCCGTGCTTTTTATTAAATATTGATTACCTACTCTGGTTACTGATAGATTTTTGTTATGAAGGGGGGGGATTGATACATTAACAGTTCATCATAACTATAACAAAACTAGGGCTCGGGTTTAAAAGCCCTTAAAAATATCAAAAAAAAAAAATACTTTTTTTTTAAAAATGCATTTATTCTAAAAATGTAAAAAAAATTACCTTTTAAAAATACATTTAACATGTAAACAAAATTGTGTAAGTATGATTATAAATATAAAATAATTAAATTTGACAAATTACATTTGTATTACACTGTAGGTACGAATCACGAATGTACGATGATAATTAAATTTTACGTAATGTTACTTAGTTCAAAATGAAAATGATTTATATTACGTTTAACGTTATACTAATTACTATGCAAATATGTAATATGTTTATATTTCAATGAAGTCAATTTGTCAAGTGATTCTTAAGAAATGCAAAAAAGTTTTGTAGTTACAACTTACAAGTTACAACATGGAGTACCTGCTTGTACTTGAAACACATTTGTAGATCGGAGAACATCGTGTAAGACATAAAAAAATGCAAATTCATTGAAATCATACCCCTAATCATAACCATAGTTATGGAGTGGTGAATATACAAATTTAACAATCAACATACAATAAACAACAGCTAAAATGTTTGAACGTCTGGTGGAGAGTTTGCTTAAATAAACAAGTTTGCATAATTTTTCCGTAGGAGACCTCGTGGCGCAACGGTAGCGCGTCTGACTCCAGATCAGAAGGTTGCGTGTTCAAATCACGTCGAGGTCAATGTTTTTTTTGCAATTTTTTACTGTTTCACGTTATTAAGATTCAGATATAAGATTGTTATTATATTATTACTATATAATATTCTCAGTCAGGAGTTGATTTACTTAACTTTTTCTTCTTGGAATATTTATATTTTAAAAACCTATTCAATTTTTTTTTTCAATTTATACTATAGTCAATGATGAATTTTTATATTCATCAATTTATTATTTTTAAGAACATAATATATTTTATATATTATTAACTACAAAAAATTTACAAATAATCGTTAATTTGCTAAATTTCGTAAACATTTGAGAAAACAACTGGGAATTATTCAATTTTTACTTCCTCCGTATAGGCCTAAAATCGACTTTTTTTGGAATTTAACTTTTAAATGTAATTAAATGTTGAGTATTAAGAATTTTTTAATTAATTTAAAAATGTAAGAATAACGATTTAAAGTGTGTATACAATTGATGACGAATTATATCCGGTTTTCTAATATTTTATCGGAAACTAAAGCTTAGTTAATATAATATTGTCTATTGGTACAACGTTGATACTTTTAGACAGATAACACTAAATCATTAAATTCAAGTAGGGGGGGTTATTGACATAATGACATGCGCACGTATGAGCGATCTACTACTATAGTACTATAGTACTATAGACTACTATAGTTTTAGCAAGGTATTTCTTTTACACTACACTCACTCACACTAATGATCACTTAATAAACGCTTGCACTTAAAAATGCTTATATTGAATATTTGAATCCCTTAAAAATAGTCGGTATCGAATACTTTATTTTAATATTAATATTAATACTAATTTTTAATATTGCAGGGTGCCGTCAGTTGGCGAATGGTTATTTTTTCTTATAGGAGACTGCAGGTTGCGGCAATAATGAATAAACACTTAACAGCTCGTTCTGTTGGCCGTTAATACCGTTATACGGGTTTTATTTGCCAGTGCGTATTCTTTAGAAAATGTTAGCAACAATTTATTAGGTAATTTATTGTAAATAAAATATAAATAATGATAATATTGTAATATAATTAATAATAATCAATTAAAATAAAAATAATTATCGAAATATTTTATGAAAGTTTCATTTATTTTGATGAAAAATAAAAATAAAATACTATAGTAGGAAATGCTTAGTTAAATGTTAAGTATGAATAACTTATGTTATAGAAATATTGCTTATAACGTACATTACATAATAATTATCCATCTTATACAATATTTTGTATCTTATCTACATTGTGATCGGAAATTAAATATTGATAATCATTAATCAGGTATGAAATCAGTCTGACCAGTGACCATCTCTAATGATGATTTTATGCTTGATTTTTTTTTTGTAAATTTGAGTGTTTTTATCCTTATATAATTTTGGTGAAATCAAAAATTACTTACAGTATATTATATTGTTAATAAAGAAATTCAATAAAAAAAACTCCTGATGGAATTCACCAACTCGTGTATAAGTAACTTTGAAACTAAGTCCGATCGACAAATTCTGTTTGAATTACTGATTGTTCTTAACCCATTGAAAAACAAAGGTTTCAAAAAAAAAATTTATAATCTAACTACATTTAAGAGTCATACATTATGAACCAAAATAATAGGTTCCTTACATTTACAAGAAATAACTTTTTTTTTTTGATTTGGGGGGGTGGAAAATGTTCAAATACGGCCCTGGTTATTACTTATAGTACATAATAAATTAGTATACGAATAGACTATTGCCACGCACGCAATCGGCTTTTAAATAATCCAAATTCACCGCACGCGACCGTCGGCGCCGTGGCTTAGTTGGTTAAAGCGCCTGTCTAGTAAACAGGAGATCGAGGGTTCGAATCCCTCCGGAGCCTCACACACGTTGGGGCGGCTTACGATATAGCCGTAAACCTGACATTGTGTGTCGACCCATTTTTTGCACTTTTTTCCCGTTTTTCTTTTTTTTTGGTGCAAGTGTCGTACAATTTCGAAGGTTCTCATCGGTACTACAACTCGAACGAACATACTGAAATTATTCAGTGAACTGTGAAATAGAGTTATGAGCCCATCACTTCATAATAATATTAATCTATATATATAAGAATCTAACTTGATTTTGGAGACGAAGGAAACTGGTTTGTTTGTTTATTTATTATTATTATTATTATTATTATTAATTATTTATTTGTTTGCACTTGCATTTTTCCATTTAAAATATATATTATTCATTAAACAAATAATTTATTGTTACATTTTTTTCTACCTTATCTCTATAATAAAAAGAATAAAATTTACCACTCCAGTGGTTGAATTCAAAACGTAAGATATATAATTTTCATAAATTAGCAATAACAATAACTACAATATGTAATTATATTATATTATTATTTATTTGTATAGTCAAAAAATAGTCATATGTTTTTAAATTAAATTATAAAAAAATAATTTCTTCCGGAGGAAGGTCGGGCAGCTAATATAATATATACCTCTAATCTAATATAGTCTTTGTATAAGTTACGTACATGGTCGTAATATTAATATTTGAAAATACTTATAATTCACTAAAAAATTTAAAGATCATAAAAATCCAACGAGAGAACACAGATAATGTTATTATCTAAAAAATTGATAATAGGTAAATTCATTCTAATATCAAAACTAACAGCACATTATTGAAACTGGTGAATGGAAATTTGCCATGTTACATAATATTGTACGTGTGTAAGACGAAGACAACATATTATACGCAAAGGTGGGCATTAACTAGTTAAAAAGTTAATGTTAAGTTAACAATTTAATTTTTTTTTTAACTTTTTAACTTAACTAGTTAGTTTATTTTTTAATCAACTTATGAACTTAACTATAGTTTAATTTACAGTTGAAATAACTTAGCTTTTCTTAGTTAATTTTAAAAAAATCCATCAAGTTAAAAACATTTTGAAATTTTTCGTTTATACGTAAATATTACTATATCGGTATAAAATAAATATAATCCAATACAAAAACACAAACATTTCTGTTCTATTTCTTGATAACATAGTTTTGTGAATATTAAAGATTAATATATTTTATTAAGTTTTAAATTATATACTATGCGTGTTCAATTATAAATGTTTTTAATAAAATCAATAATTTTAAATTACAAATTGACAATAATTGTTAACAATTATTGTTATGTTTTAATGTTATATAACTTATAATATATATGAAGGTCATGTACTCATCTTCATGTATTATGACACTTAATTGCTATACAATATAAAAAATATATTTGTTAAATTATTAATTTGAGATGAGTATAGTTTAAATTATTAAATAATAGTGAAGTAAAAGTAAAATGGTATACAGTGCAGTACATTTAACATTATGATAAAAGTTCAATAAAATTATTTTTTAAAATTTATAAATTAGAAACTAGAAAGACACATTCACTCTTAATGTGATTTACATACTAATTAAAAAAAAAATTGATAAACTTTTTTTAAACTGAGTTAAGTTAATATTATTTTCTATATTAACTTTTAACTTATCGAGTTAAATTTATAATTTGTTAACTGTTAACTTTTAACTCATCGATCTTAACTTAACTTAACTTGAGTTAATTATTTTCATTAACTTGCCCACCTTTGATTATACATTTATACGGTAATACGACACGACGACGTGCTGCTCTCAATGAAAAAAGTAAGAACCGATAGATATTAATAACATTTCTTTTGACTACATGTATAAAGATGTAATGTTGAATTCAATTATTTTAATTATTTGGTATCATTATTATTGTGTGCTTATTTTTATGCAAGGTTAGGTACCTACAATATTCAACTTTAGTCCGCGTAAACATTACACATCATCAGAGAAGATAGTTCAAAGACGACGATACTCCAAGGTCTCTGATGGATATAGGATCGATCATATTACTATTTTAAATAACCAATTACTACGTTGCTTGCTGATTAATAATTAATCATTAATTACTGTGTCTGCGTGGTTATAGCCATACATTGGAATTAAAACAAAACATATCATTGATTTCATAGATTTACTTACGTCACGTGATCGTCACAATTCTGAATTCACAATAACACAATAATGTGACAATATTGTTCGCGTTTAAATGTGAAAGAAGCTATCATCAGTAGGTATAAAGTATAAACTAAAAGTGATTACGCGATACATCTATACTCCATTCCAAATAAGAAACACCACGGTGGCTACGGGCAAAACCGGTTTTGCTACGTAAAAGTGGGTGTTTCTTATTTGGAATAGAGTTAGGTAGTAGCAAGCAATGTATTGATATGTCATATGAGGTTGTATCAATATTCAATACACATACCTTGTTTAATATCAATGGGTAGTTGTGGCATGAACGAATCACGAATCATTATATGTATAGTCATTAGACTAGTAGTACTACGTAGGAGGATGGAGTACCCCAACAAATTTTTCAGACATTTCAGCGTACCCCTACTATATTTACTATTATAACTGACTGTCTGACTATACAGGGTGATATACAAGTTAAGTATAATTTCAAACTGACCAAAATATTTTTAATAAGTATACAGTATACAAACTAATATATTATAAGTAAAAGAGTATAAATAAATTATGGGCAAAATATTCTACCTCTATACCTACAGCTCAAAGGTTATGGTATTATGTTAAAGAATTTAATAAAAATCTCGATGAATTGTTTTTAATAATTTTCAGATATAAATTCCAGTTAATAAACGAATGTACGATATCGTCCGTCAGAGTGGGCACTGGACAGCGTGAGTTTTTGTTCTATTTTTTCTTCGATATGCAAACTGCAAAAGCAAATTCATTCACGATCATTGGATCTGGAAATGATCCATATTGGTGTTCAGAGAGTGTCTCCATTAAGAGGACGCTACACGGTCATTTGTTGTCTTCGTCTTACAAGTGAGTAACATATTTGCAAATTTACACTTAGGAGAACGAGTTTAGCTCTGGTTGTTAAAAAATTAGAGTGAATCGACCTATTATGAAACTTGATGGTAATAATTACATTATCTGTGTTTGAATGTGGGTTTTTACGATAGTTAAATTTTTTAGTAATTTATGCGTATATAATACAATGTAAATTAAAAATGCTCATAACTCACTTAAAGACTGAATTATCGTAAAAAAACCCACATACAAACACAAATGTTCTGACCATCAAGTTTTATAATAGGTAAATTTTCACTCTAATTTTTTAACTTACTGAGTGAAACGTCATCTGCTGAGCGTAAATTTTATTTGCTATGTTACGCACTTATGAGACGGAGACAACAAATATCTGTCCGCAGCATCCTATTAATGAATATCATCAGAGTCGGCGATGAGCGATACCAGTAACTACAACAACGACTTTAATGGTGACCAGAATATCATTGGGCTCCTTATGTGTATATATATATATATAATATATATGTTGATGTATTACTGAAAAGTATATACCAAGGACCAAGCGTAAAGAATCAAAACAAAATTGTAGATACTGCAAAAGGTGTGGTTAATGATTATACGTTATTACTTATTAGGTATAAGTTGTAACTGTATATTATATAAAATATATATACTAATAACCACCAGAAAAACAATTACCAGCCAATAAAAAAGTATACACGTACATGGGCAGGAACAATATAATATTATACAATATGTTAGTCATGTCTATAATCTATATAATATTTTATATTCTATATAATTATTATATTTGCGGAAAACGTGGTTGCTGGTATAGGAAAACGTGCGTGTCAAAAACGAGTGATCATTGTATGGCTGTCCACCACAAATTACAAAGAAAAACATTCAAAAACAATAGGATCGAATATTTTACACTATAATATATTACATTATGGACTAGCTGATCCCGTGAACTTCGTTGCCCGTTAAATGTACCAACTCTATATGACTCAAACTTTGTTCAATTAATTATTTAATATTTGGTTGGGGTGTTCAAAACTTATCCGGTGCTCGGAAAATGAATTCTGATTGTTCAACTTTTTTAGGGTGTCATCTTTGTGTAAATGATATCATATTTGAATGTATAGCCATCTCGACCGACGTTGTCCGTGAGATTCACAGCAGTATATTATCAGGTAGGCAGTCTACCTGTGGTAGATCGCGGACCCCGTACTGTTTGTACGTAGGTAAGTGTATAATTTAACTCTAATAAGTATCAAAGTTATACCAAGTTTGTTGTTTTTATTTAATTCTACCTACGACGTATATTAATATAATCAATTAATATAAAATCATAACCTAACCTAATCGTACTACAATCCAGTGAATAAACCAAAGGTTAGGTGAGGTTATCTATCTCTGTACTATATTTCTTCGTAATCGGTCCAGCCGTTTAAGAATGCATAAAGGACACACACACACAATCATTCATTTTTGGTGGTTCTTTAGACCATTTCAATGCATTACAGAAGTTGCACTTTAAATTCATATTTTCTATAATTCCTATATTTCTATAATCAATGGATTTATTATAATTGAAGGCGGTCATGTTATTGATTTCATTTTCAACTATACTGTTTCCTAGATTTTTCAATTTTTTACATACCTATGAGGCCACACGTCTTACAAATAGCGCACTTATGTTTATAAAAAACAATTTTTTAAATGTGATTTTGTCATAGAAGGAAGCGTGCGAATATTTCTCCTGCCCCGATGATTCATAAATTTGCGTTCAAATCACCTGTGATCTGTATTTCTCCTATAGTATATACTATATTTCATTAATCTCTACTTATGTTATACAGGTTTTGTATCGTATTATTATTTGTGATATTTATATTACTGGATGTACTCGATGTAGAATCACTGCAGTGTCGCGTAAGTTTCTACACCACCTATGCTTGTTAAACGACATAATATCACATCGCCCAATGCCCATGTTGTAAGCATGAGGTATTACACGTGGCACGTTTTTTTTTATTGTGATGTCCCCTGTAGGCCTGATCCACATCGTAAGCGAGAACACACGAACGCCGCTTGATTACAATAATATTGTAATATTTACATAGATCGGTAAAACGAAAACTACGCTTCTCCTGTATAACATAATATGCGTTATTTATACATCAATAAAACAAATTTTAGTATAATTAAATATAGAATTTAACGTTTATTAGGTTTTAATTTTGTCACAACACAGTATTCGCACATTTTTGGCTTACTTTAGCGTTGAATTTTAGTGTGTTTCAGCCTTTGCCGGCTTCAGCCTTTGCCGGCTGCTGAAGGGATTCGAATTTGTCACATAGTATTATTAGTCCAAGAGGTGTAAAAATGGGTTAAAATATTGCGGGTGCCTATACGGGTTTCGTATTAGAAACCGGGTAAAAAATATTACGTGTTTCGGGTTCTGTATTAGAAACCGAGTAAAAAAACGTTCGTGGGTTTCGGGGTTTGCGTTCAAAACCGGGTGCAATATTGTTTGCGGGTTTTGCGTCCGAAATCGGGTACAATTATTGGTGAGTTATAGCGAGGTATATAGGATACAAATAAAGGAGAAATTTTACGCGAGTTATGGGTGTTGCGTTAAAAATTGGGTAAATTTGTTTAGGGGTTTGCATCCGAAACCGGATACAATATTATTTTGCAGGTTACGGGTATAAGAGTGGGTTAATTTATTGGTGGGTTATGAGTTTTGCGTTCAAAACCGGTCATATGTTTGCGCAATACCCGTTTATAATATACTTCCTGAATTTATAACGTCCATATGACTGGGCTGGTAAGTGGGAATAATGAATTATTTTAACTTATATACCTCTACTTGACTACTTAGGTATATAAATTAAGATAATTCATGTATAATAGTTGGGTATAAAAACAGTAGTTTTAAATTATTAGGATAAATTCCCCCCGATACTTATTTCAAATTCAACTCTGTCCTGATATTATAACTATAACTAATAATCAACCACTCACTATTTCTATATTGGGCCTCTCTATTCAACCTGTTTTAAATGTCGTGAAACTTATTCATAAATATTTTTTACGGTCCTAGGACAAAGTGTTTATTTTATGTGTGTGACGCTGGCCGGCGTAGAGGGTGATGTGTTTGGTGTGGTCGTGAGAATGACAATATTAAATAAATACGTTTTACAAAATACAAAAAATGATTTTACTTTTAGGCGTCAATATAGCTTAGCTTAGCTACGCCAATCAAGACTTATATCAAAAACATTCCTTACCGACACTTGCAGGACTCAATAACTTTTCTATAAAACCTTAACGCTGTTGAAACACTGAGGTGCATATAACTATTTCAGATCCGTGCTCTGAGATATATAATCCTCAGTTAATCTTAGATATATTCCTTCGTTAATAATGTGCATTCATTGTTGATGAACCTACGTCCGTCTGTGAATCTAAAAAGGTGTAATGGTTTTGTTTTAAAAATAAAAACCTATACTTTAAGAACGATAAGAAACTAAAGAAAGTTAAAAATAATATAGGGATAATTTTAGAAAATAAAAATTAGAGCAGTAATCGAAAAGTATAAATATTATTTATGAAAGTAAAACTGATGAATAATATATGCAAATGTATTTTTAACAAAATTAAAACGGTAATAACATTAATAAGAAAATTAATAACTAGGTAGTATACCTACTATTTAGCCAGCATATCTATTATTTATTATAATATTAAGATATATAAATAACTTGTTTATATATTATTTTTTGTATATTATGTTTGTGGCCAACAGTACTAAAAATGAATACCAAGTATAGGTATAGCCAGTGCCGGATTTAGCGGGGGCGCAGCGGGTACATTGCACCGGAGCCTCAAGACCAAGGTTGTATTAGAGGCCTCGGGTTGAAGTCCTAAATTTTCTAACTTCCTATAACTTTGTATTATAAAATGAATAAATTGTATTATTTTAAGATGTTACTGATAAGTGACAACTATTTATTTTGCAAGGTTTGAATTTTGGATAATACTATATTTATCATTGTTTATTTGTATACACAT
>NC_042495.1:64358600-64359784 GCF_005508785.2 Acyrthosiphon pisum
CATTGTGACACGAGAATTTTATTTATTAGATAATTACTTGTTTTCTTAAAACTTTTTATATTGGTAAATAATATGTGATTCTATTTATTTATTTAAAAAAAACTATTTTTAAGTACGCTGACAGTACAGACGTACAGTATATTACAAGTGGGTCACTGTATAATGGATGGTATTAAATTTTAATTCAATGATATAATATCATTGTATAAGAAAAACGATTCTGAGCGGAGACGGTATGTCAGTCTAGGTATAAGACATAATATTATATATGGTATTAAAAAAAAATTGACCTATAATAGGTACCTATAATAAATTCCAAATTAATCATATCACAATATCTATAAGGTACTTATAACGCATTATACATCAACAACAAACCGTGATACTATCATAGATATATAATAGTATACTTAAGAAGTTTCAAGTATACCCACGAAATATATTGTACAATCACAACAAAATAACTAAAATACTTATTCCAGGTTTTTAATATGTATTTTCGTCCAAATTTGAACTTAAAATGACTATAAAAATAAACTGTGTAAATGTACTTTTTAGATTTTTTGGTAACAGCATTAATTACTTACGTGGAATCTTGTTCTAAATTTTCAATTCTTAGATACAAAAGTTGAACATTTTATAAATTTTTAACTACAAAATAATTATTCAAATTAAAATTTGATAAATTTTGTCAAAATTCAATCTTTAAATGCTTATCCTATCCGAAAGTCCCTCGGAAAGGCCCGATTTCCAATCCTCATCAAACCACACACAAATCATACGCAGAAGCCACCAGAAATCAAAGTCCACATCCCAATCAAGTCGGCGAAATTTTTTCTAGTTTCATTTCTAATTTGAGATCACTAATCGATCCCCTCATCTCCCTCCTCTCCTCTGTACTTAATTCACTGATTGCTAAAGGTATTATTTCTCCATAATTATCTCCGTCATACCAATTACTGCTCATTATAATTTATCACACATTTACACTCCACTTGGAGATAGTAAATATAAGATAACAATAATCTGTTACTATATTAAAATGTTATTCACGTGCTGGGTGTTACCACTGGGTAACTCCCCCATAATCATAATATTCATTGTTACTTGTTTTGTATTCTTTTATCTCATCTAATTAATGTACACATTGTTGTATAGATTGTAGATGTCTTTTACTCATTAAT
>NC_042495.1:64360312-64365550 GCF_005508785.2 Acyrthosiphon pisum
AAAATTTAATACAAGGCTCATAATATATTTTTACAATAGCAATTGAAAAATAAAAGAAATATATAGTCACGATTTTTTTTTTATAAGCATTTAAAGTTCAAATTTTGACTAAATACGTAAAAATTACGGCAATGTTCAAATTATCTTAGACAGAAATTCATAAAAGTTTTTCTTTTTAATTCTAAGATTTGGAAATTTAATACAAGGCTCCTAACATATTTTTACAATAGCAGTTGCAAAATAAAAGGAATACATTGTCACAATTTTTATTTATAAGCATTTAAAGTTCAAATTTATACGAAATATGTCAAAATTGCGAAAATTTGCAAGTAATTTAGTGGTTGAAAAATCGTAAAAATTTTTTCTTTTATAACTAAGTTTTTAAAATTTGGTACAAGGTTCTCCATAAGTTTTTCTTTAAAAATAATATATCCTAGACTGACAAATCATCTCCGTTCAGAATCGTTTTTCGTATACAATGATATAATATCATTGGATTCAAATTTAATTCCATCCATTACAGTAACCCACTTGTAACCTACTGTACAGCAGAGCGACATCCACGACTTACCCGCCTTTTTTTTTTTTATATTTTTGTATCAATACACAAATAATTAAAAAAATCATTTGAATGAAATTCTATACCAATAATATAAAATATATACTTTAAATGTATCATACACAGACTGGCATAGCTCACGTCATAGATTATAAAACTTTGCTTACCTACTTACCTATCTAGAATTCTGACTATCTGTAAACCTCAACATTTTTAGCCTAATTATTTTTACAATTACCAAATACCGGTTTTAAACATTAAATTTGGTAACGAAAAACACTATTATTTATAACTTGATAAATAATTTATAACCAACTCTGAATCGATAAAAAATTATATAACTTAAAAATGAATATAAATATCTATAATTAAATTGAATCAATTATTTTTATAAACCCTTTTTTATTAAAATATTATTTAGATTTATATGTTTATCGGTACCTAACTAAGAAACGATGGTTATTAAATTACTAATTTCAACTATCATAAAAGTAAATCTAGATTATTTCAATCTGCTTTGAAGTTATTAAAGCCATGACAATACCCCCGAGTAGTACAAAAATTGAACATTTTATAAATTTTTAACTACAAAATAATTATTGAATCTTAAATTTGATAAATTTTTTCAAAATTCGATCTTTAAATGCTTATAAAAAAAAATTGTGCCTGTATATTTTTAATATTTTTCAACTGCTATTGTAACAATATATCAGTAGCTTTGTATTAAATTTATACACTTTTTGGCCCAACAGATAAAACTTTATTGATATTTATAGAAAAAAAAACTAAAAAAATTGAAAACTGAAAATGTCCGTAAATAGCTCAAAAAGACTCAAAATATTTTCAAAATTGTATGGTGTATAGGAAATCCTAATATAAATCTTAGATTTAAAAAGAAAAATTTTTATGAATTTCTAACTCGAAATAATTTGCAAATTTTCGTGATTATTCCATATTTTGTCATTTTTTGAACTTTAAATGCTTATAAAAAAAAACTGTGACTAACGATTTTTAATATTTTTCATCTGCCTTTGAAACATATACTAGGAGCCTTCTATTAAATTTTCAAGCTTTTTTATCCAACAAATAAAATTTTATTGATATTTTTAGAAAAAAAACTAAAAAAAAATGGAAAATGAAAATGTCCGTAAAGAGCTCAAAATAAATCAAAATATTTTGAAAATGTTATGGTGTATAGAAAATGCTAAGATAAACATTCAGTCAAAATTTCATGTATCTACGGTAATTTTTTTTAAAGTTACACCAAAAACCAAATTCAATTTTGTGAAAAATCGATTTTGCGTAAAAATTCCCGTTTTTCCTTAATTTTTCTTTTGTTTTTCCCTCCCCAATGCACCAACGATATTCACTTTCCAATCGAACAAGATACTGAAGTTGATAATCGAAGCATTATTTCGACTACTTATCGTGTACACAGACACAAAAATAAAAAATTTAAAAAAAAATATAAAATCACACATCATTGTAAAATCAATACATTCATCGTTCCACTCAGAATCTAAAATCAGCAGGGCGATTACCTCGTTTTAAATCATCGTGTAACGGCATGATCAAACAAAATTATAATCGATTAACTAGAAAATATAATTGAGTTCTAATAATATTGTTATCGATACGACATTACATAAAATCGAGATGAAATTTATAATAATATTTTTATGAGAGTCGACGATTTGAAAATCGACAACTAAAATATATAATATGTTTACTATGTATTATTATCATGTTGTAATATAAAGTATCTATACTGTAGAAATTAGTATTTATTTGTTTATAAATGGTTGCCATTTGTTACTCAGGCTGATGAGATAAAAGCATGCGTCAAGTATCAACCAAAGTTTCCATGGCTATTGGCTACGATAAATGAAACTATATATCTTAAAACCAAATGTTGACCAAATGTATGTTTGTAGCTTATATAGGTATAGGTACCTACTCAAAAACTAAAAATTTATTGATTTTGTTGAAAATCTCAGAGATTGTTCTAAGCGATATCCGAAAAGTTTAGAAAGTAGTTCGAACCACGTTAAAAAATATACCAAGTGCTAAATCCAATAAGCTACTTGCGGTTAGGTTAGATTAAGTTCGCCCACCATAGTTCGAATTATATTTTCATAATATAAGTTCACCGACGCCGATTTCCCCGTGAATTGAGGTACCTACACTAAGACCGAGATACACCTATTATACTGTATAACACTGTGTTTTATATTTGTTCATTTTTTCCAGGGCAAAGTCTGGTTATACAGCTAGTTACTATACAAATTAATACTCAAATAGTAATTGTATATGCTTTGTGCGACACTATATAGGCATTATTATACCGTGCTCCTAAATTATATCTTCAATCAAATATCTGAAATTTTAAAATCGTTGAATTACTATTAGATTGATTATAAAATGTCGACCAACTTTATTTTAAATTTATAAGTACCTTATTGTGATTTAAAATCCGTTAGAGACGGTCTATATTTTTTGGATTCCGTCGAGATACGGTCCGGATATATACTTTCCGGTTATTATAGCCCCCCGATTTTATGTTCTATTGATACGATTATTAAATTAATCAATTTCGGCTGTGTAGTAAAATCGAAGAAATCGATTGATGGTAACTTGATGGTACTCATGTAATGTTATAATTACAAAAGTACCTATCGCATTAATGAGTTATATTAATGAAATTACATAATATAATATACTCGAGTTAGTACAGTAGTGTTAACGATTTTCATAAAATAAATATTAACTCGGGCACAACTATTTTCAATATTTAAGCATACTGTTTGTTTAGGAAGAATAACGTTATTTTATCTATGTAAATCGTAAATATACCAATGTAATAAAAATGGTTATTTCATAATACACACTTAAATATTTAATGACCTCATCAATATCATTAATGCCTGAATGGCTGAATTGTTCAATTTTATTATTAGAATTATTATAAATCTCAATATGCCTTCTTTAATATGAATTAACTGAATTAGTTATTGATTTGTGTTTAAAATATGATAAATCTATAAAATACATTATCTTGTCATGTATTGAATCGACTTCCCCGGTTTTTGATAGTTATATTATAGGTATTATGTTACTTATTTTATATTATAATAATAATTATATGTTAATTATTAACATACGGTCATGCAGACATACGTAAAATTATTTTAAAAAGTATTGGAAATAAATCTTTAAAATTAAATTATTTGTGCACAAATGACATGTCATGACATGACATGACATGTCATCAATTGTTTTATTAGGTATTTCTTATTTAGTTTTAAATATTCACACGTCAACAAATATGTGCCAAAATTGCAGATTTTATGGTTACAGTAAGACACATAATGTGAATATAACTTCTAAAACTATTTTACCTCATTAAATAGTGAATAATAATTATTTATTATTATTACCCATACTTAATAAATAATACTCTGAACACAAATATTAGCTCAACGTATCAAAGGTTTTTGACTTGTTCTCATGCTTAATAAATTATAGTTTAAAATTATAATGGTATCGTAAATATTTCCACATATTGGGACAAAATAAACATACATTCAAATAAAACCGAAAAAAGTTTTAATCATAAGAATAAAATAAATATAAGATTAAGTTGTTAATTTAAAATATGTGCATATAATAATATAATAATTTCCGAAAAATTTTTGAAAAATAAACTATTGTAATAAAAAAAAGGTATTTTAATAAAATTATTCTAAATAATAAAGAAATCAGTAAATAGTGTTAATGTGAAGTAATTTTTTTTGGAAAACTACCCATACCTATCTGTTTTATATACTTATATTTACATTGTACATACATTTATTTACTTTACGTATATTAACACCAATATTTTGGGCTGGATATTTTTTTCCTAACCAATTTTTTTAACCGATTTTGTGTAAGATTACGCTTTTATATCACAATATAAAATCAAAAATGAACATTAATAACAATAATTCATTCAAAATAATTCTTTTTTTTAAAATTAATTTTGAGAAAAAACCAATTTTCACTGCAATTAAAAATATATTGAAAATTGTTGACGTATAAAAATGGTCGCAACAGTTTATCTGATACATAAAGTATAAAATAATAATCTATAATATGGTTATCAAATATCTTACGCTTTGCTTATCACCATAGAAACGAAAAAAAAGTAAAAATCCGATTTATAACCGTATTGGTACTATACAAATTCTTAGTTTTTTTTCTTAAGGGGGCTGCAGCAGGTTTTGTCAAAAATCAAAACTAATGTAGATTTGACCAATCTAAACATTATTTTGTTTGTTATGATGTTTTTCAATATATTTAAATTCCGTGTCATAAAATAAACCTTAAGGAATAAAGGGGCTGGAGGGGGCTCCAGTCAATGAAAAAAAGTGACTTTTAGACTAATAAGCTAGACAAAACTGGAAGAATTTGGTTTGACAGATTTTAATTTTGAAAACGAATTATGATTGATCAACAAGTTTACTAGGGAATGATCGAGGCGATTTTAAATATTCCAATTATTGTTAGTGTCATAATGAATAATATAAATACAAAATATTATATTTTTTCGATAT
This sequence comes from Acyrthosiphon pisum, assembly GCF_005508785.2. Lineage (NCBI taxonomy): Eukaryota > Metazoa > Arthropoda > Insecta > Hemiptera > Aphididae > Acyrthosiphon > Acyrthosiphon pisum. Next base: position 64,365,467 of record NC_042495.1, read on the forward strand.
TTTTATTCTTGGATATCACAGCTTGAAAAAAATATTCAAAATCGCCTCGATCATTCCCTAGTTAACTTGTTGGTCAATCATAAT
>NC_042495.1:64365797-64371901 GCF_005508785.2 Acyrthosiphon pisum
TCCAGTTTGTCTAGCTTATTAGTCTAAAAATCACTTTTTTTTAACTGATGCAGCCCCCTTAATGTTTATAAAACGTTTATTAATTTCCAGTAAATCCAGATGGCAAAAAAAAATTGATATTTGATCGCATTTGATATTGTTAAATATATATTCATATAAGTTATTATCTTGTATAGTTAGATGTTAGAAACAAACTAAAACAAAAATGGCTTATATTTTAAGAAGAACAATAGGTACATCCTGTTATTTGGATTACTAAAAAAATTAAAAATCCCTCTAGGTATAATGTATACAATTAATGTGTAGTTAGAGCATTAATTAAAATCTAGATCTATAAATTGTAAGATTCTTAAGAAAAAAAATGTGTTAATATAATTTGAAGTCCTTACCTTGGGTTGTATACTTGTCTATAACACGAAATGTTTGTTCAAGTCAGATTTTTAAACTTTATTAGTTGTTCACTGTGGTCTGATATTAGCGGTAGGTAAAAATTACTACCAAATTTACAAATGTTGGATTTACAAAAATAAGATTACCTAGGTTTATAAGCCAACAAAGTTGAGTTTAATCGAATGTCACGGACCATGATTTTTTGTATTACCCACAAATATTATATACATTCGTTTATATGAATACATATTATAAAAATGTATCGAACAACTATGTACATAAAAATAGAGATATCATACATAGGTATATTTAAGTATATATTATAATATATAGGGTGATTCAACAAACATGCTCATCCCTATTTTTCCTTTAATCATGAATTTATTCAAATTCTGATTTTTGGAAATTTCAAAGAGGCAGGTATACCTAATTAAGTACCATGTTTTGTACTACTTAAGGAGTGTGCTATGGCGATACAATCATCTGTTTTCCAAATGGGAACTTCATATTATACTATATAAATTATTTAGTCGATAACTGTTTTTAAAATATTGATACTCCTTCTTCAAATTTTGGAAGAGTAGTTTATAATTTATTGAAATATTTAAAGTACAGAAATATACAGTCCTTAAATATATTTTTACAAAGATACAAAATAGAGATTAGTTATAATATTTAATTTAATATTTATTATACCGACAATTTAAAAAAATTATATAAACCAAATATTTTAATATTTATAGATTTATATAAATTATTATTAATAAAAATGTTATATCAACACATCTTCCAAACTCATTACCACGAACCTATTATCCTTTGTACACAAACTTAATTAGGTAACTCAAAACCAATTCGTTTGAGTATTGATTTTGATATGAATAATGTCATAAGTCTCTAGAATTTCAAAATCATGTAATCTTTGAGTATATTTAAAAATTCCAAAACTTAGATTTTGAATAACTGGACGATTAAAGAAGAAAGGAGGTGAGCATGCCTGGTGAATCATCCTGTATATAACATTATCAGACTTGGTATAAAGTGTAAACCCACTTCGGGCATATAAATACTATATATAAGTACTCGTTCGCACTTGTTGCATTTCAGCCACGAGTAGCGGTTATCAACGCTAATTCTTACAGCAGCTACGATCGTCGTCGTACGCTTTTAGTTCTATATTATACGCGTATTACTCGTCTACAACAGTGTTACGACGTTTTCCGCGTCCATTAATTTTTTTTTCTTTGGTCGGAGTTTTTTTTTGGTTTTAGCGTGTATAAATACGTTGGTTTCTCCGCGAAATCGACTTGGACTCCATCGAAATGAACATCGACAGCGTGCTCGTCACTGTGGGCATGGGCCGTTACCAATTCGCAGGCTGCGTGCTTTTTGGCCTCATGATAATGTATTCGAACGTGTCTCCGGTTACCTACGTCTTCACTGCCGGTGATTTGAAATACAGGTAACCATGCTTAAAATAAAAAACATTTAAATTACTGTATAAGATGACATATTTAACCACTTTAATTGTTATTTTATTAATCTGTAAACAAAACTTTGAGAAGGTATAAATATTTTCAAAGCAAAATTTTTTTTTTTATGTACCTAGGTACTTTTGTGATAACTAATAATTAAATAACACATTATGCAATTAGATAATCTATTATAATAAAATAAAATACCTATACCTAAATCCAATAAAATTACTTGGAAGCATATAATATATTAAAGTTTAAATCAATTTGAAACATACAAATATGATGCAAAATAATATATTTAAAACATTTTTTGATATTTAGGTTATAGTTTGAGAGATTTCGTTTAAACATTTTTTTTAAGCAAAAGTGTATTTACAATTTGTAATTTATGTACAATAAGTAATTAACTAAAACTAAGATTTAATAACATGAATTACGTGGGGGGAGGCCCACCATTGTGGAAAAAGGTATTTAGTTATAATTTATATGCATATTTATATATTTATTTAAATTAATTAAATCTATAAATATAAAATATATATAAAACAGTGAGTGCAGAAAAGTAGCTTAAGTAACAAAATCAAAACAATATTGATATGTTATATTACACTTATAATTTATTTTGAACTACTGTATATAATATAATTATTACACTACATTATTATAGTGCCTTTAATAATACTTCCATTAATATATTATATCGCATTATCACCCCCTGTACCTATAATGTATTTTTGAAATTGTATAAACATATTTTAAAAACTTTTTAAAATTGTAAAATATAATAATAAGAATTTGTGAATAGAAATATAGAATAACATGATTATAATATTGAAAATTACCTAAAAATCTTTCAAGTTCCGTATAAATATTAAGTTTGGTCATATTCACTTTCTATAATTGATATAAATGAGTACCGTACTAATGTCCACATTTCAATATTTTTCCAACATTTTTCCCGTACATACTATAATATAATATGTGCAGGAATATTACATTATATTTTCAGGTAAAAAGATTGTTCGTGTAAAACTATACTTTTTGTCATATATATTTATATTATTAATTAATTTTTCTAATAGTTTACGTTAACGAATTATAAAACTTATAATTCTAAAGGTAGGCTTAATTGATTATGCCAAAAAAAAACCTAAATATTTTTAAAATGTCATTATGTAGGTATAGTAAAATATCTACGAGTATATAAAGTATATAAAAGTTTAAACCCCATGCGAACAATACTTTTTAAAATATTTTATGAAATATAGGACATACCTAGAAACAATTTTGGTAAATTTTATCTTGAAATGTCGCCTATGTATTTTTAATATTTTTTAATTTCTGCAAGAACAACTTACGAAAAACCTTATATTATAATTTTTTATTCACAAACTAACATTTTATCATACATTAGGTATGTTCACAAAATAAAAAAAAAATAAAAGTAAAAAGACCTAGAAAATGCTTATCATTAATCATTATTACTGCAAAATCAAATAAATATTAATCAGTAATCACGATATATTATATTCTATATGTATACAGGTGTTCAAGTGTGCAAATATTTTAAGTCTTAACATAAATATGTTTATGAACTGGTTACTGATATTTTTATTTTCTGACCGATTTCAGGTAATTTTTTTGTGTATTACCGTAGAAATGAATAAAATCTAAAAAATATCTAATTCCCAATAGGTATATATACAATTAATCGTTACTTATTAATTCATATTTATGGTTCATACATTTTCTTCGAAGTGGAAAATTTCGAGTATTGGGTGCTACGTTTGTCATTTTACAATCTTTCCCAAACAAAAAAAAATTATCAAACCTAGTACCTATTTATACTTTAAAAACATTATTTTTCATTTTATTCAAAATATTGGTTTCCTACTGATTATGATTTTTAAAGGTACATAATGATCGTAAATTTGTACTTCTAAAAAAAAAAAATAATGAGTAGGTAATCAAACAATTCTGATAAGTTCATAAAGAATTCGACGATAATATGTCTACAAAATTGTTAACAATTACTCCTTATGTGAATAATTTAATTGACAATTTAATTATCAATTGTATAAAACATTTTTGTTTTTTTATAATAAATGTATGCTTAAATATATAGCAGATACCTATTCATAGTTTTAAAAAAAATTCGAAATTTCATTTTTCCACAGTTTAATAAGTACTGCAGTAGTGGACAGTGTATATCGGTATCAAATACTATCAATTTATAAATACGCTATACGGTTTCAAGCACATTTATATTTAAGGTCTGTGAAAATAATTAACGAGTGGAGAACGAAGACAACCCATCTCGTTAAAATTGAGTACCTAGTATAAAATAAATGACATTGGGTAAATATCAAAACCATACTTACGTCTTACTAAGGCTCTACGAAGTTTTACAGGTAGTTATATACACAAACACTCATATACAACCATACACGTTTAGATTTTAACAGAATCGTTTTCTGTCTAGTGTTTGCCAATTTATTATTACTATTTATACCATAGCCGGACCTCTACTTCAGGAGCTCCTCGCTGACATTTGAAGTCCTTTATTTTTCACATCAATTATACTTCACTTTTACAACAATACACAAATAGGTATCATGTGTTATATTCAATAATTATATTTTGATATAAATCTTCAACTTAAAATAAATAAAAATTCTTTAACCACGGTATTTATCCATCACTTTTAGGATGTTTTGTTTTTTTCTGTCAAAAAGCTCTATAATGCAGTACAAGATACTTCATAAGACATAAGTTTTTTTTATATAAGTTTAAAATATGGAGATTACAAATTATGCACAATTTTTTTTTATAAGTGCTTGAATTTTCAATTTTGACATAATTAGACATTTAAACGAAAAATAACGATGTTAGTAATTTTGTTGCAATTTAAAAAATATTAATCGTAGAAACTTGTAACTTTTTGTCATAACGTATATTATTGTTTTCTATGTACCTATAGTGAATTTATACTAATTTCAAGTTATTTATACCTACTATAAACCTATTCACATTTAATATAGTAATATATTATGGTATTTCGGTATTGACTATTATGTAGGTAAGTTATAAATCATAGGTACCAATGTACCTTTTATAATATGAAATAATATTATAAAATATAAAAATTGGTTTAATTTATTATAATTTATAACATATAATTATAGATACCGTTTGCTTATAAGAAAAAAATAACTTATAGTAAAATAAATAAACAATAAATATCCTTAGAAATATAGAAGCTGTCACACCATTTCCGCTCAGAATCATTTTTAGTATGGACTAAAGTGTACACTATATCGGTAATAATATTTATTATTCAATTAAAATTTAACATTTCCATTACCAGACCTACTCAATAATGAAGTACATTAAATATCTCCTGCTCAGCAGCACGAGCTCCCCGATTCTTTGATTTTTATATAAAATTGTAATACTTTTACAATACCAAGCGACTTACAGTCTATGGTGTCAAGTGGTGATAGTGTATTATATTATGTTATAACTAAATACCCAATTGGCCACTAATTAGTAATTAGTAATATAAAATAATTCAATTGTTGTGGTGCAGGGTTCTAGACCCTGTATCCTCCTGACGACGCATATGTTAAATATTTTAAATACGAAATATAATCGTCTGATTCTCATTTTCCAATATATTATGCATAGGTATATGTATTTAATACTCAGTGTTTGTCTCAATCATTTTGGGAACCATATATGTTCATTATATTGCTATTATCATCTGCAATATTTTACCTAAGTGCCAAACATATTATACTTTTAAATTATAATATTATGAGTATCTGAGTATCGTAATGTAATGGATTTACCAATTTCCGTGTAAACTTATAATAAATTATTTATTAGTTTATTATACTGGAAAAAAGACTCCATACCTAAAATCATTATAACTCAATAATTATTATACTCTATTATCTATTCTATATAATAGTCACAGATAACGCTTTTCGAACAAACTACACCAGATAACTTATTTAATAATTCCCTGAATCTAATAACAGTTCCATCACCCTCACTCTTCACTATATGTTAGTTCTGACTAACGGTCGGACCCGCGTGTGTTGTCTCCGTCTTACACACGTACGTTATAGCAAATTTTCGTTTGCTAGTTTCAATAGGGTACTGTCATTTTTGATTTTAGAGTGAATTGACCTATTATCAAACTTTTAGGTAACAACATAATCTGTGCCCTCT
>NC_042495.1:64371951-64375801 GCF_005508785.2 Acyrthosiphon pisum
GAGCAAGGTAGAATGTCTCAATGGCCTAATGAGAGCATTATACAGGGTCTAAAATTCAGATTTGCCCTATCGGTCCATGGATATGAATATCTTCGAAATTCGGGTTATCCATTGCCCGCATATAGTACAATAATGCGACGAATCCAAGACTTTCAATTAGATTTTGGGATTTTTAAGGATGTCATTGAATTACTTAAATTTAAAGTGGAAACCATGGACCCAATGGACAGATTTTGTATTCTATCATATGATGAAATGCAGATCAGTGAACAACTTGATTTTGATAAAAACGTTGGTAAGTTTGTTGGTTATGCAACTTTGGGTAATAATTTGAATAGTCTTGGAGAAAAAATTTATGTGGTCATGCTTCGAGGATTGAAAAACAATTGGAAACAAGTGGTAGCATGTCATGTAACTCGTAAAGAAACAATTGATTCTAGACTTTTACATGATTTCATGCTAGACTGTATCACCACTGTTGAGTCAAGTGGTCTTCGAGTCGTTGCACTTTCATCAGATTTAGATGGCAGAAATAGGAGTTTATGGACTTCATTAAACATTCATGCTTCAAAAAATGGAGTTCGTAGTAACTGTTTTTCCTATAATGGTCATGATATATTTGCCATTCCTGACCCTTGTCATTTGTTAAAAAACTTGAAAGCTGCAATGTTCAGGCAAAAAATGTATTTACCCGAAGCGTTTGTCGAACACGAGCAACTTCCTACTACTATTTTAGATGGGTCATATGTCAAAACTTTATGGCATTATGAAATATTTCATGGATTTGAAAAACGCTTTTTACATCATCTCCGAAGAGAAGACATTGAGCCCACTAATTTTGAAAAAATGAATGTTGGTGCTGCTGTACGGTTCTTTTCTCCCAAAACTTCCAGTGCATTAAAAACTGGAGTAGAAATGGGAATTTTACCACGCGAGGCATTAACAACTGCTCACTTTATTATGGTTATTCATAATTGGTTTTCTCTTTTATCATCAAAAGTTAGGAAAACTTCAATTACTTCACGAAATTGTGATGCAAAATATATATTTTTACATTCAATAATTGATCTTTTTCAAAATACTGTATTTCAAGATGGTTGGAAACCATTAAACTATGGTTTTGTTCTTGCCACTTTAACATTTTGTGATGTTGCTGAATTTTTATTCAAAAACGGTTTTGATTTTGTATTAGGCTTAGTCAAGATGCTACTGAAAATATTTTCTCCCAAATTCGCCGTAAGGAAGGGTCAATGCCCACTGCACTAAAAGCATTGCGAGCAATTAGATTAATTTCTGTATCACAGTTTGTGTCTGAAGTTAAAAAAAGCAGTTGTATGAGTGACTCTGACCAATTTTTATTACGTTTCTGTAAAGAGAAAAGAAAGTCTACATTAGAAACGAAGTCTCTTATTGTTGTACCCAACAATGTCTCAATATCTGAAGTTTCTGAAGTTAAAATTCAATATTTTTCTGTTGAATATTTCAGTCAGATAATGTCACATCATGATATAAACTATCTATTATATTGCTGGAAGCACAACAAACGCTGTCACAAAACACATTTGTACAACATGCATTAAATTCCTTTCCAATAAAAATTTACCAGAAACTGAGTTTATTAGAAAAGCAAAGCTCTACATAAATGGCGCAAACCGAGGTGGCCTGAAAGAACCTTGTTTAGAAATACTTTCTTAAGTCTGTCATTGCGAATATTATTTTAAAGCAATTTTATTTATTTTCAAATTTTGTTTCCTGATTGCTGTAATGTAAAACAAAAAATTGTTAAGCATTTTTTTACTGTTCGTTCTTACTGTTTAAAGAATTATTCTGAAAACATCAATAAACGTAAAATTGCTTATGGAACTGCGACTGCCAAACGAAGAAAGTGTTAAGGGGACGCTACCCATACATTGGTTGTCTCCGTCTTACACACGCACAACATAGAAAATTGTCGTTCACTAGTTTCAATAGTGTGCTGTTAGTTTTGATACTAGTGTGAATTAACATATTATAAAACTTTTAGGTAAGAACATTATCTGTGCTTAAGCGTTGCCGATTTTTCAAAATTTTAATTTTCAAGCAAGATATGGGTATTTTTAAAATACTTCGTGCTCATAACTCGCATGAAAATTAAAACATCGAATAAAGCCAATGCTTAAGTAAAAAGATAATGCTATTATCTAAAATATTGATTTTAGGTCTAATATCAAAACTAACAGTACACTATTGAAACTAGCGAACGAACATTTGCTATGTCGTATGTGTGTAAGACGGACAACAAATACATGGATACTCTTAAATTGTTTTGAAACATTTAAAGACTGATGTCCAAACCATTCTTTGTTTTATTATTACTACTTTATTTTTTTGATTTGTTATAAAATTATGTTTTGACTGAGTTACTTTTTTATAAATACACACAAAACATTTCAACACTGTTGTCAAAATCTGTTATTTGTTTTGTTAATACTATTTTATGTTGTATTGTTATAAAATTATATTTGGATTGTGTTACTTTTTAATAAATACATTTACATTTAACTTTTCAACACTGAAGACTATAGTTTGTTTTGTTATTACTGTTGTCGATTGTTTTTGTCATAAAATTTTGTTTACTTTTTGATAAATGTGTTTAAAATTAAAAATTGATTAATTGATGTTTAAAATATTTTACTTAGAATAAGTTGTGTAAGTATGCAAGCAAGGAGGTACACACAACACCGGTATTTTTTTAATATAATATGTATTGATGAATAAAAATTAATAAAGTTTAAAAAATATTTTTATGTATATTGCATAATAATATGTAATATACATAAAAAGTATATAATACTTATATATTTTTTTAAATATCCTCATTGAAAATTTCTGTTTATGCCACTGTCGTGCAAGTATGTTAAATTATTTAATGAATTTAAATACCACAAAAGTGGTAAATATAAAAACTAAAATATAATGTTTTGTACATATTGAATAATATTAAATGTATTTTAAAATAAAAAAAAGTCATTAATACATAATTTGACAGAATATAAAATAATAATTAGGTACCTATATTTATTTATTTATTATAAATTCACAGGACAAGCCCTTTGTATACATCATACAAATACAGTACAATTTTTCGCTTAAGAAGCAACAATGTTTTTGTGTTGTTTTGCAGTTCGAATAACAAAAAAACTACTTAATTCAACTAAAAATATTAAAATAATCATAAAATATACCATCAAGTACACAAAAACCAATTTTTATGCTCTCCTGTAAAGTTAGATAAAACTAATATTGGTGGTGTTTCTTCTTAAGTGACACAATATAATATCGGGTGAATATTATTATTAATTAATACTAGTTTATTGAAAATTATTAGATAATTATATTATAAGGTACCTTATTGAAACTGAAAAAAATCATAATTTTTAAAATGCCGGGTTGCACAAAACATTTAATGAATCAATAGTGAACTAATGGTTCCTTAAAAAAAGATTTTGTGATTGGTCCATTACATTTTTAGTGAACCGTTAAATTTAATAAATTGTTTATGCAACCCAGCATTAATGCAGAAATTATTTAATTATTTGATATTGTATTCATCCAAATAATCAGAAACTGAAGGCAAAAAAGAGTACAATTTGAAAATGGTATGCCATTTTTCAAGCTTTTGTTCTATTGCTTGTTTTTCGGCTAGTAAATCCAATTCAATGTCATTGTTGATGGGCTGATTATTGATTTGAGTATTTTTAGAATCCTTAAATTATATTTAAAAATTAGCATGTAATTAATTTCAAAAATAACAAATAAGTGAATAAATAATAATTACTTTTATATTACCTTTTCTTTTTTATCAGGAGAA
>NC_042495.1:64375901-64380966 GCF_005508785.2 Acyrthosiphon pisum
AATTTCTTGTTCACCCAGCAAGACTGGAGATGTGGATGATGCCATGGAGACCTTGAAGCAGCTCAATGATGAAAATCCAAGTAGTCTAGTTAATGATCTAATCACAAAACAAAAAAATGTTACATTAGATGAACAAATAAGAGATTCTAAGACGTTTTACCGGTACAAAGATTCCAAAGTCTTGTCCCGTTTTGAAAATATAGTTGTTCAGGTAAAAGAAACATTAAAAATGTGTCCTAGTTTTGAAGAAAATCCACTGTATAGCGTTGAATTTCACAATGATATCATGGGGTCTATCATTCCGGTAATTCCAACGTGGACAGGCGTGATGTGGTTCAAAGTATATGGGTCAACGGACAGAGCAATGCTCAACCAGTGAGTTGGTTTGGAGATTTAAAAACAAACAAGAAATATCGGCGAATGAAATATGGAAGATTTGTTCAACTTACTAGAAGTATTATATTGAGTAAATGTAAAGAATAACTGCTAGATATACCTTCAAATTATTGTTCACTTCCTCCGGTCCAAAATAAACAAAAGAAAACTGCAAAAAAAGAATGTACATCATTTATCAGTTTGGTTTCGTCATCATCTGATGACAACGAGGAAAAAAAACATTGGGGACCTAGAAAGAAAAAAAACGGGTTTCTATTTCCAGGGTCATTTAAAAGCTGCAACGAAGAAACTTCAGACACAGATAGTTATAAAGCCTTCATCCCCGATAGAAAATATAAAAGATGATAGGATTTGTATGACACCGAATGTAAATATGCTATTGATACTATAAAATTAATAAATACATATACATTTTTAAGTTTTTCTTTTTTTTTTCTAAATATATTTATATATGTATAGTTATTGTATAAAAAAGCCAATTATTCGATAACAATGAATTATATGTTATCTTTTGGAAAGTTAAGTTTCATTATTTTTTATGGTGTATTAAGATATTAATTATTACATTATTTTGAACCAAAATAAAATAAATAGGTTATTGGCTTAGTACATATTATATTATGAATAATTACACTGAAAGTGTCGATAGTACAAGTTTGAACTTACTAAATTGTAATATCGATGAACTAAATGAACCTAACCAAAAAAATGAAGATATTACTATTTTCATTTTGACTCATCGACCATTGTTTTTTTTTATAATTGATGAACATTTTTTTAGATTTCTGAAGTTGCTTAGCAAGATCATTGTTATACTGCAAAATTTCCAACTAATACTGTCCCAACAGAAATTAATAAGGTTAAATTCTAAAATACTTCACATACATAGTATTCAGCTCAATCAGGGGTACGAAACTCCGTGAATTGGCCGAGTCAGGCAATTGTGGCCTTGAACAAGGTTCCAGGGAGGCGTGGCATACGTGAAATAGGGAATGTTAAACAAGCCGACCCCGCGGAACGTATTCCGCCATAGTCTTGGAACCGTTTTCATAATATTGGTGACCATGGGTCTAACATCATGTTGGTGAGTAGAACCGTTTTCGTGTTTTTCGTAAGTTCAGACTTCAGATCATAGGTAACCAAGACCCCAAACAGCTGATCGAGTTTCACTTCTATGTTGTTGTATGGCTCAATTATTATAACTTATTATGTACTGGCGTTTGGGTTTAGATATTTTTAACAAGTACTTCCAACAATTTAGAATTTTATTGATTAGCTCGACAGAATATTAGTTTAATCAACATTCTATACAAATGGTTTTTCAATATCAGTCATAAACCGGAAATTGGTGAAATAATTGATTTTTTAAGATTGGTGAATTTAAAGATGATTTATTTAGGTCATTGGAAAAACAATTGGTGCTAACTGAAGGTAAATTTGTGAACTTACAATTTTTATACTAATATTTATTGTTTTGAAACTGGTAAAAATAGATTTACACATATTTATACAAGTAAATGGAAAAAGAGTTGCAAAAACTAAAATAGGGCTTTCACAAAATTATATTCCTGAATGCATGGATGATATAGAAAATGTATTGAAATTACTACAAAGTGCTATACTATGTCATGTTGATGATATACAATCAACATTAGGTCCTAAATGTAAGAAATTGTTTTATCAGTGGCACCACTCAAGCTTGTGTACAAATACTAACTAATGGACAATTATCTAGATCTAGGTAACTATTTTAATCTTACATTAATTCCAAATATTTATGCTTTAAACTGTATTTAATATAAATTTATACATTTTATAATTTTAATGTTTCAGTAATATATGTTTGTGGTGCATACGTTCATTGTATATTATTAAGAACAAACAATCTTGAAAGTCTAAAAAACCGTATTTTTTCCAAATAAAAAGAAAACAATCAATCAGCTAAAAAAAATTAAATATGTTATTAAACAAAAATATTCAAGAGTGTCTCTAAAATTGTTCGTTTAGAACGAGATTTGATTGAAATTCAAAATAAGATGAAAGACATTTCAGATTCCAGTCTTAATAATATGCTAAATGTTTTTGATATACCTGAGTGCCAGAAAAAACTAATTTAAGAAATATTTAATGCTGAAAAAATTAAAAATTTTAAGAATCGGAAATACAGTGGAATAATGTAAAAATATAAAGAGTTCTTTAATAATAAGTTTGGGCTTAAATTTTCTTATTCTATGCATAAAGTTGAGATATTAACTAACATATTTTGTTCGTATTACATTACAATGAGAATGAGACCAGGGGCGTCATCTCAGTTTTTTTTCTGGGTGTGCAAACTTTTAGGCAGGCCAATTTTAACATTTCACCAGGCCATTAAAAAAATATATATTTATATATATAAATGTAGTAAATCTATGCAAACCTATGTAAATATTCTTTTCTTCCCTTTTATAATTCTAATTGAAACTCATAACGACTAATGCAGCTTTTAAATAGCTAGAAATTCAAAGAATTAAAAGCTTATAAGCAATTGAAGCAACCAGCTGATGTCATTTCACTATTATTTGAAGAAAAAAAAGGCAAATAAGGTATAATGAAATACACATTAATTTCAAAAGTAAACATCATTAATACTAAATATCAAATTATTAATTATTTTAAAATTTAAATCCTTGATTTATTTTCAAAGTATTGTAACGGTTGGACCTATTCCTATTACAAATATTTATAATAACAGATAACACGTAGTTTATATGGTAATCATTTTCATCTTTATTTTGGTATAAACATATAAATAGTTAATATAATAATTTACCATACAAGGTATAACGGGGTAGTATAATTCACGAATATAATTTAAAAGAACGTTATAAATGACAATAATATGTTCAACACTCACAGTGGATGATACACAGATTACTTACGGTTTTGAACCTTCCTTCTATTTATTGTGTGCATTGGCATTTGTATGTAATCTCGGTATTCCGTCTGGTATTCCGTATTATGTGGCAACAACAGATCCAGTGAATAGTATGAGTATTGCCTGCGATAGTCTTGTACATATATCTCGGCTGGTGATTACGCGACCCGCACTAATTACACTGATATCGGTGGCGGCGGCGGCGGTTCTAAATTAATGCAGCGGCGGCGGCGGTAAACAATATACCAGAACGGCGCACACTGTGATGCCGGTGGTTACTGGTGGGGCGGCGACCGTGGCGTACCGGGGTTCTAACCTGCCCGTCGTCCGGACGGCCAAGAACACGGTGTGAGATGGCGGCGACGGCAGTGTCTACGGCGACGGCCAAGGACACGGCGTGTGGCGGTGGCTACGTCGTTGACTACGGAGGCGGCGGCGTCGACGGCGGTGGTAAACGATCTCCGGCGGCAACGCGTTCTGGCCTTCCCTAAGTAGGGTGGCCGAGAACGTGTGAGCGCGGCGGCGGCGGTACTTACGTCGTTGACTACGGAGGCGGCGGCGTATAGGTGTCGACACGTTTTAGCCTTCCCTTCGTAGGGTGGCCGAAAACGTGAGAGCGCGGCGAGTATAGTCTCCACTAACCTAGGCCGAATGTTCAGTGAATCTAACCTTCCCTAAGGTGGCCAAGAAACACTTTACATTAGCCAGACACTAGTGAAGACTAGTGAACGGTAGGTGCTTCTGGAGACCGCCTAGCTCCCTTATATACACAATGCCGATTCCCCGTGTGTGTAGACTTATTGGTAATCGTGGTGTCGTTCTATACCTCTAGCGTAGGTCCGTAGACTACTACGTTGTCACAGCGCGCTCTAGTGACCTTCGGGGCCGGGGCACTGTGCGAGTAACGGTACACTTTGTGTCCGTTACAGTATATCAAGTTGTATCCTCTAAAACGAGCTACCACAGACACCATAATTAAAAGGATCATTGGAGAATACATACCTACCATGGGATTATTCCGAAAAATCCTTACCGACAACGGAACTCAATTCACGAGTCAGAAATGGATCAAAATCATGGAGGGATTACAGATAAAAAGCATTCACACTACCATATACCACCCAGAAAGTAATCCTGTCGAACGAGCCAACAGAAAAATCGGAAGGTTACTACGAACATATTGCCACAAGCAACATACTAATTGGCTCCGATGGCTGAGCAATGTGGAATTTTGGATCAACAATACCACACACACCACGACTGGATTCACCCCTCAGTTTATTATGTATGGCAGAATACACCCTTATCCATAACTGAACTAGTCAAATTTCCAAAATACACAATAGCTGATCCTATACCCAATGTCATACAACTTGTCATCAAGAGGACTAAGAAAAAATCACAAATACGAAATGAATACAAAGACCGTGGAAAAATATTCCTAGAATACACTATCGGGATGAAAATTTTAGTAAAAAAACATCGGCTATCCTCTGCGGAAGATCGAGAAACTCACAAACTATTTCTCTTGTATCATGGACCATATCAGATATGTGAGATACACAACAATAATACAGTCACTGTAGAGGACACTGCTGGAAGACGACGAACATACAATTATCAAAATATAAAGCAATATTATGAAGTAAACCCTCCGTCTCTGGTCAGTGCCACTGACGAACAACAATAACTATGTATGATGCCAACACCTATGTAAATAAATAAAAAAAAAAAAAAAATGTATAAAAGAAA
>NC_042495.1:64382849-64383965 GCF_005508785.2 Acyrthosiphon pisum
GGTGGTCATTGGAAAAAACGATGATATATGTTTTCTTTTCTAAGGAATATACAACCAAATTGATCGAACAACGAAAACAGCTGTAACCACCAGCGCGAACTAGAATCAAAACTCGTATTTTTTTGATAAGCTGCTGACATACCTGGTTAGTAAGTTATATCATGGTCAATTCGTTTTTATTATTTTAATAATGCAGCAATGCCGTCGAATACTATAGATCCATGGAATAGGTGAAATTTCACTTAATATTCTGTGCTCGAATTGTCAAAGCATAGATAACGTGAATATTAACCATAGAGTAATTACTCTTTAATACTAACTTCAAATATCAATGAGTCATAGTATGAACACTCACCATTAGTAGCCGTGGTTTCGTCTGTTGAAGTGTTCTACTGTTGTCTGGTCTCTCGTTGTCTGCTGTCAGTCCAGTGCTGGAATTGGGGGGGTGCGCAGGTGGACGGAGCTCCTCTACTATTTTTATTTTTTTTTTGCGTACCCCAACTATTTTTTTTTACCTGGACGGGGGGACGGGCCAAACTAATGCCCAAAATAATTTTTATTAAAATTTGGAGTGGATTTAAAGTGTTTTGTCAACGATCAACCTAATGAATACCTAGTAATTTTACATTTTTTAATATAAAAATATTTTTCATCCTATCTATTGTTTTGACTAGTAATGTTAAACCTTTTTGATTCGTGATCCACTGTTTTTGTAACAATATTTTCACGACTCGTGTCACCTTTGTAGGCCATAAAATAAAAAAGACTAAGCTGCTAGTTTTGCGTAACTTCCCGTGTATAAATGTGCCAAAAACATTTCCAAAAAAGTTTCAATAAACATTTGTTTAATATTGGAATCATAAGTAAGCTCAATTTATTAATTTTAGTAGACATTTTAATTATCATTATATATAGTGTAAAATATGGTTCTTCAATTCATTCATAATTTATTCGAATCCATAATTTATAATTTTATGATAAACTTATTTTTTTTTAAAACAAAAAAGACTTGTCACGACCCATTTTTATAGATTACGCGACCCATGATTTGGTAGCGACACCGGTTGAATTCCTAATACCTTGCTAATTTTTTTATTATTGTTTGTTCGTATTTAT
>NC_042495.1:64384065-64407381 GCF_005508785.2 Acyrthosiphon pisum
GTTGCCAAAATTTAAGAAATACATATAGCACAGTTTATTTTATAGTCATTTTAATTTCCAACTTAGACGAAACTACATATTAAAAAACCTGGAATAACTATTTTAGTTATTTTGTTGTGATTGTAATGATTGTATAATATTATTTGTGGGTACTTGAAACTTCTAAAGTATGCCATTATATATCTATGATAGTAGCACGGTTTGTTGTTGATGTATAACGCGTTACCTGATTGATATTGTGATATGATTAATTTGGAATTTATTATTAATACCTATTATAGGTCAATTTTTTTTTAATACTATAGATAAGTATACCTATAATAGGTATGTCTAATACCTAGACTGACAAACCGTCTCCACTCAGAATCGTTTTTCTTATCCAGTGATATTATATCATTGAATTCAAATTTAATACTATCCATTATACAGTGACCCACTTGTAACCTACTGTACAGCAGAGCGACATACACTTACCCACCTTTTTTTAGTTTGTTTTAATATAATATTATATGGATCACCACAGCTATATATAAAGCTTCATATAAAAATATCTATAAACCAAATAATATATAATTAATAATTAATGTACCTATATTTAAATATAATTTAATAAATTACAATTTACAATAAAGGAAATTAAGATTTTAAAATCTAGATTTTAATTTACCGAAACTATCAACTGCTTTATTAAGATCTAGTGTATCAGCTTTTTCTTTTTCAGTTCCAATAACCATTAAATCACTTAACCTGTTATCTCCCATAGTTAAGCGCAAATAACTTTTCACTCTTTTCAATGTCGAAAAAAAGCGTTCATTGGAAGCAGTTCTAACAGGCGATGTTAAAATTATTGTTATAGTACTATAAATGAACTATAGTTGTATTGGTGATCCACAAAATATTGTGACAAATCAAAAAAAAATACAAAATTATTGTTATTTGTTTTATACTATAATTTTATGAAAATATGATCTCCACAAAAAGTGTGTAAAAAAAAATCATGGGATGCATCCCACAAATGACGCCACTGGTCCTGTAGAGTAACAAACTTCTGTTTTTTAAATGATAACCAAGGGGATTAAATTATTCAACAGGTAGGTACATTTTTTGAATATTTCGACGAATAAAATTCAAAATTCGAACGATTTCTATTTGACTTTGAGTTACCTATTTGACTTTGCGTACTATACGGATGTCGGATAATAGCATGCTATGGTAAGACTGGTAAGTAATGCGTTGGGAAGATAATATGGTAACATTGGGAACTATAGATTAGTTTGTAAATTTTAGTTAATAAAATTAATCCATCAAAATTAATCTGTAAAAATGTTCCAAGTATGTATAATAATTATTATATTCAATATTATAATATAATATATTTTACATTTCTATAAAACCATTTTTAGTACTATATAGATAGTATATATTTAATTATATACGATATACATTTATAATTCTTAGCATAAACATTATAATAACTGAAAAACTACTCGTTCGGAACTTGAATTCGGTACATAAATATTTAAAAAAAAATGATCCTCTAAATAATGTACGGTAAAAAAGGGCAGTCCTCATTTGATTTATCGAAATTTGTATCACCACAGGAAACTATAAAAATCTAGTAACAAAAAATCTCAATAACTTGAAAATATATGGTCTTATAAGTATATTTAAAAATTTCAAATATCAAAACATTAAAAATGTCATTATTATAAAGGAAACAATGAGCGCGAATATGCTTGGTAAATTACAATGTATATTTGAAACAGCACATCTCGTGTGTAATATTATAATGTCGAGTGGTTTATTTCGCGTTGCGCACATTTTAATAAAATATAAGTGCGGCGATCCAGAATTTCATATTATAATCACCGGACGGTGCAAACTCTGTGCAAACGCAGCAAACATTAAATTGTACGGTCGCAGTGAACACCGCGAGACGAATCGCTTATTGCCCAATATCATTATAATAATAATATGTCATTGTGTGTGTTTCGTGCAGTGTCTGAACGTCGTACAGTATAGACCGAAACACGTTACACACGATGCCCGTCGTCGTATGTTATAATATAGGTACGTTGCAAATGTTGTAAAGGTACAACTATCACAATAATATTTTAGCAGTACGAATGTGTACGTTGATAAATTATACGAAATTATTATCACAAATAAGCTACTTGTGTAGCGATATGCGCCTGAAAAAATAATCTTACGCGTGTGATCCATAATAATAATATGTAAATATATTATTATTATGCTTGAATACAATTCAAGCGTATAATATAAGTCTACCTCTGACCAGACCCGGAGCAAACCTGTTTCACGTTGCGCACTCGTCGCCGGACCGCCGTCGGCTGCAGAGGTTAGAATAATAACATTATTGCCCTGTAGCGCGCTGCCCTGCTGCAGTTCGTGTCCGTGACCAGAGGCGCATCGAGCACGTCCTGCGGCTGCGTTAACATAATATTATTATTTTCGGCGATTTTCGTACCACCATCTTCGGGAAACCACTTCGGTCACTTCGAATTATTTATTGTCTCGCACACAATGGTGGACATCGACAATGTGCTGGTGTCGGTGGGCATGGGCCGGTACCAGTTTGTGGGCTGCATGCTGTTCGGCCTAATGATTATGTATTCGAACGTGTCGCCGGTCACCTACGTCTTCACCGCCAGCGATTTGAAATACAGGTAAACGCGTGGAAAACACTATAATATAATATCGATCTCTATATTTACATACGATGCCGTTCAGTCTGAGACTGAGCACGTATTCTAATACGTATCTATACGGTTCCTTTGATATGCATTATTAGTGCATTACCATAAACCGTCTAATCAGATCAGGCTATAATAATATACTATACGGGTTATTATTATTATTATTATTATTATTGAGATGTGCAACCGCGGAGAGTCGTCCGCAGACCTGTAGTTTTTTTGAACAAAACAAAAACTAACGAAACGAAATGATACCCCTCAGTGGAGCAAATGCGCAATTTCAATGAAAATACTGAGAGTTCTTCAGCATTATTAAAACTATATTTAACTATATACCTATTTTAAACTCACAAGCGATGCGATGAATTTAATTGGTCTTACAATGCGTTCTTTTATTTTTGTTCATCTGTCAACAGCTTTTGGAGGAGTAAAAATACTCTTGAACTCATCGAGGCTGGTAGAAAATTGGATCTAGTTGGTACTTTGGGATATATAAAAATCGACAAAATAAAAAAATAAAAAAATTCCAAAAAATGGAAATATTTACGGGTGTTTGAAATTTATTTCAAGCTGAAGCTGAAGTTTCATTTTTATAAGTATGAATAAGAATATTTATGCTTTGTCAAAAAACTTGAAAATTTAATACAATCTGCCTTAAAAGTTATAATAAGTTATACTTATAAAAATTTAAAAGTATTGAAAATATATTGGCAAAACTTTTTTGAAGTTGACATTTTTCAAAACTCATATTTTTATATTATTATGGAAACGTCATAACAGAGAATCAATGAACCTTACTATCATGTTGATAACGTCAACAATAAGATTTTACATCTAAATTAACTATATTATTATTACTACCGATTTTATCACATGAGAAAATGTATGACGTAGGTTACATCATATTTAATTTTATATAATTTATTAGTTTTCACTACAATTATTGTACCCTACGGGGTAGCCATTATGTTGATACTTGATATTCTATTTAAATAACTTTAATCACTTATATTTTATTGTAGGTTTAACAATTAACAATCACATCTAGAATCAAAATAATTATTTTAAATCTATATATGAGCACTTATATCATCACTTAATATGAAATTAAAAAAAAAAATACAGATAACTTATGTTTTACAGAGTAAGCGAACAATAATTTCTATAATTACTAGGTAATCATTAATGTTATAAATCTATAGTATTTGTATAAGTAAATATTGTACATTTATAAACTAAGTTCCAATAAATATTTTAGTTACTGAACGTGAATTTATAAAATAAAATTTGATGGATTATATAAAAATATTTTAGAATTTTCTTTTACTCTTAATTTTAGATTTTGGGCAGAATGATGAATTTATTGATTTTACAATTATGTGTGTTTTTTTTTGTGTCTGTCATCACATTTTAGGACAGTAAAAGTGCTTAGATTTTTTTCAACAGTATTTTTCCTGATAGGAAAGTGAATCTAGTTGGTATTTTCGGGGTCAACATTTTAAATTCCCAGTAGTTTTCAAAAGCACCGCGAAAAACAAATGAAAAATGTGAATTTTTACGCAAAATTGATTTTGGTTTTTGGTTTAGCTCTGATACTAATGGCCATATATACATTCAATTTTCGCTGGTTGTTTATATTCGCATTTTCTATACACGATACAATTTTCAAAATATTTTGAACTGTTTTGAACTGTTTACTGACATTTTAAGTTTCCAATTTCATTAGTTTTTTAGGGTTCCGTACGGTAAAACGGTACCCTATTACTAAGGCTCCGCTGTCCGTCCGTCCGCCTGTCACCAGGCTGTATCTCATGAACCATGAAAATTAGAAAGTTGAAATTTTCACAGATTATGTATTTCTGTTGCCGCTATAACAACAAATATTTAAAATCCTAGAATATATAATATAAGCAGTGTTGCCGACATGTTTATAGCTGATGATGGTACGGAACCCTTTGTGCGTGAGTCGCACTTGGCTGGTTTTTAAAATTATTTCTAAGAATGTCAATAAAAATTTATTTGTTGAGTAAAAAATCTTGAAAATTTAATACAAGGCTCCTAATATATTGATACAACGATATTTGAAAAATATTAAAAATCCGATCACAATTTTTTTTTATAAGTATAAAGATCAAATCTTGACAAGATATGTAAAAACGACGAAAATGTGTAAAATAATATTTTGAGTTAGAAATTTATAAAAATGTTTCTTTTTAAATCTAAGATTTAAAAATTTAATACGAGATTCCTTATAAGTTTATCTACCATTTTTAACTTTAAAAAAATGTCTACAGGAATGTAAAATTACATTTTTATGAGCTCTCAAAGTTCAAATTTTTACAATTTTGGATATTCCCTCGATTTCACATATAGCGATTTTCTTATTTTGTTGTAATTCAAAAACGAATAGCTGTGATTCTTGAAATTTATTTTATATGTATATTTTATCAATTTCTATATTTGATAATATTTTTAAAACATTTTTACTCTTTTTGGGCTGTTTGCTAACATTTTAAATTATCAATATTTTTAGCTATCAATAAAATATTATTTGTTGGGCCAAAAAGTGTCAACATTTAATACAAGGCTTAAAAATATTAAATATACATGTGCAGAATTTTTGTTTTATAAGCATTTAAAGTTCGAATTTTGACAAAATGTATCAAATTTAAAATTTAATAATTTTTTTGTAGTTTTTGAAAATTTAAAACAAGGTTCCACGTATATAGGTTATTTATAAATTACTTTATTTACTATGATATCATCAATTACACAAAGTAATATCATAGGCTGACTGACTGTCTTCGCTCAGAATCGTTTTCCTTATACAATGATATCATATCATTGAATTCAAATTTAACACCATTCATTACAGTGACCCACTAGTAATCTACTGTACAGTAGAGCGACACTCACTTGCCCACCTTTTTTTACAGTTGACGCTTCCAACTTTTTGGCCTTAGAATCTCGTATCTCATGGACTTTTATAATAATTTGTTAAATTAATTAAATTGTTAAGAATTGTCAAAAATTGAATTTCCTTTGTCTTATTAGTTAATATTGTTCAATGATTCGTAGAGATTTCAATACGATACAAATATTTAAATTAAATATAATTTAACCTAAGGTATTTTATTTCTGTGTGGATTAATGTGAAATAAATCAAGCTGTGCTTACACCTTTCTTATGCATTTTATCGTTTACCAATTATCAAATTGCATTATCGGTTTGGAAGAAGGACTACATCTGACCATATAATAATTTATATAATATATAGGACATAGGTACATATTGTATCTATAATAGTATTCGTATTTTCATAACTTGTATGATAAGTTTCTTTAGAAACCAATTTTTAGGAAAATTCAAGTTTAAACCTCTAGTGAGATGTTTATTAAGGTACCTAGTTATGTGTTCTACGATAGTGTATCTTTAAAAAAACCGATAGCGATTTTTGGTTGTATGTATTTGTCTTACTTCAGAGGTAGCGGAACGAAGCGTTTATCAGTATACATTTTTTTAAATTTCTATCCGAAAATATTATAACGATTGCATATAAAAATTCACTGCGATAATAACAGGTAGGTATAATGTTAAAAAAAGCGAAATATTTAAGCATCTATTTTTATTTTATATGATAAGTGGCATAGATTATAAAGTAGGTAGGTATACTAATAAAAAAATGCATTATGACACATTTCTCCGTGTAACTAGATAGATAAAACGAAAAATACATTCATCGTTCCACTCAGAATCTAAAATAAATCAACTGTTGAATAAAAACGGATTGTCGTATGTATATATTTAAAAAAATATAAAAACTATTTTTATGTTATATACATCACTGTGAGCAATAACTGTATAAGACGATTGACGGGAATCGAGACAATCGGCCATCATATGAAATAAATAAACAAAATTTACTAAAAATTATAATATAATTAACAAATTTTAATTAATATAAGGTGCTTAAACACCAAGAAGAACGTACGACAGCTGCAGCTGTCACTCGTCTGAACTTTTAATGCTCGTATCAGATATTTGATATTTGCAGTACATCGACGTTAAGAAAAGTATATTGTGGTGGAATAAAATAGTACCTACAATGTATTAAATTGTTTAATCAAATAGAATAAGGAAGTGATGGTAAGAATCCCAGATGTGTGAGAATGTCATGTGAATAAGAAGTCGATTTAGGAGGTCGATCAACTATAATATTATTAAGTAAAATACGAGGGAACAACTATTACATGTGTGCAGTGTTTTTATTTATAATATGAATACCGCAGTGGGAGGCTGACGTGCAACATGAGAACCGGAGAAATAAACACGATGTATAGGAGTTTTTTTATAATAAATGTATTATATTATGTATTATTACTAAAATAGTAAACCTGAAACCAGTATTAATAAATTATAGTCTGAAGTTTACTTAGTGCCTAATAATTGAATAGACGATTTAAATGATATTATTTAAACTTAAATGTTTTAATATACATATACTAATTAGGCTTTACGACACTACCGTGTTACCCGCCAGCGACCGATTGACATTCGAATCAACCTTTTAATATTGAGAATTTAAGCTCCAAACGTCGTCTATATAAGAAATGTAGAACCGACTGACATTAGAAATGACCTGAGATTGGCACTTGACTGTAACCGTGTTTCATGTATAATAAGTTAAATTAATATTAGACTAACTGATTTTAACACTAATTAATAATTTACAAAACTTGCTCATTACCTTGTCACATAATGAATATATATACTTAACTTTTTTTTCCATTTTCGTTTGTTATCACTACATGAGAGTCGGACTGTTTTTCAAATGATTTAGCCATGTAGCATCGTTTATTAAGTCAATAATATATAAAATTATGATTGATCTCATGTGCCGAAGTTTACTCTCATCAGCAAAGAGGTATCTGTGTTGACTACAAACATTATGGGAGCTAACCTTTCCAGTTGGCAAAGCTACATAGGGATAGCCGGGAGGTGCCCCACCTCATCCCCTCACATAATTTAATGTACAGCTGTTATTATTATTTTATCCAAAGATTTTCGCGGACCGACTAAAGTTGCTGCCCTAGATCTCGCGTTCAATGATTGTCTTCCCTAGCCGGCATAAGGCCGTCGTGCTGAACGTCACATACTGAGTGCCCTTTTCTCAAGCTGGCTTGCCCGTGCTTGTCTTAATCCCCAGCAGCCTCCGCCGCCTGGAAAGGTCTCTATTCGCTCTCCTTGAGAGTCAGGATCTCTTCAACCATTTTATAGAAGATTCTGAAAGTCTCTTCTGCCTCCTTAAAGACAAGTCATCCCTCCCGAGGGCAATCCGGAAGGTCTTCGAAGATATGGCCGCATAGAATGCCCAGATCATATATTCGACCACAGGAGAGCCACCCAGGCGTCGCAGTTAATACAGGAAGCACCCATGCTCTATTAGCGCCTGAATCATGTGGTACCTCCACGGGACTTTCGAAACCATCCTGTTTTACTCCCAAGTATCTGAAATGTTTGATGAGGGCTATTGGGTAACCCCCGATACTGAGCCGAGGTGAGTTGTAAGCTCACATCTTGGTTAGCATGACTGCCTCAGTCTTGTGAAGTGCCAGCTGAAGCCCTTAACTTTTTAAGGAAATCCACCTGTCTATGTTCTCGAGGGCATGGTTAATCAAGTCTTCCAAGAGTTCACCCGTCTTTACCACTCCGACTACGGCCAGGTCGTCGGCGAATAAATACTTAACTAGATAATTATACAATAACTTAGTGCATTATCAATTAATTGTTATACAGTTTAGACTATATTACACTAATTTAGGTATACTTAAATGAGCTTCATATCATACGTGCGTGGTTGTGTGAACAAAACATATTTGTTAGTGAAATAAAGCAACAAGTATGTTTTGATGTGTAATAGTGTAATACAAAATAGCTTATCCTGTGGGCAATAACCTTACCTGATGTTCGAATAACTCAACTTGAAAATATATGTTTACCAGCGTGTAATATCTATGTGTATTTTTTTATAGTGACAATGAACAATGAAACACCGGCGCCACTAATTCTGGGTGCGTTTGGCTTTTGGAACGTTCGTAAATGTGTAGAATATGAAACGTTCGTATATTCAATATTGTATGTTGTTATTATATGGGTAGCTCTTTTTTTTCCCCGTGTTATCGAGAACCGGGGGAGGAACTGGTTTTGGCATTGCTTCTCCCCCGGCCACCATCGTTTATTTTATTGTGCAAAAAAATCAAAAGTTATTTTACAGCAATAAGCATTCTAGGTTGCACCCCGCTCCATTACCAGTGTGCCCACCTGGGATCGGTGCTAGGTGGGCTTACAATTAAACTATACATATATGGTTTAGGGCGTTGTCCTATACCGTTGGCTTCGCGGGCCGACCGGAGTCCACCGCCCTGGAATCTCGTCAGTGGTTGTCTTATCGTGCCGGCCATGCCCGCCACACTGGAATCTCGTGCTGTCGTCCTTCTCGGTCTTCTTCGGTCCACGGATTGTACTATTGACCTGGTAAGGGGGAGGGCGTTCTAGGTGGGTTGTTATTATATACCCTTGCACCTGCATATGATCACATGGGCAGTGAACTATTTTGTCTTTTTTATTTCAACATGTACCTAAAACAAATTATAACAGTATACCTATGTGGCTTATTCATGAATATAGGTACATCGTACATCAGCTGCGTGCTTGACATAGATATCCTCGAAAATAAAAATAATAGGAGCAATATTTGTAAATAAGTTATAAAATCCCGTTTACACGTACCTCACATTTTCCGAAAAAAAAAATGTCGAAAAAAAGTTAATAGACACCTTTTTATTTATACTATAGGTGTGAAATACCGGAATGTGACGTGACGAACCCGGAAGGACGTATCTACGAGCCTGAATGGTTGCGGTTCACGATGCCTTACAGAAACGACACGGATCAGCCTCGCAAGTGTTTGCGGTATGCTGCGTTGTCTGGTCCGTTGATAAACGGTACGCGGTGCTCGTCCGGTGGATTCAACGAAAGCTTGACTGAGTGGTGCCGTGACAGTTGGGTGTTCGAAGACTTCGAAAACACCATCGGCACAGAGGTATGCATAAACGATTCCAAAACATTATTATGGTAAACCACGCGTGACCGTGAAAATTAATGTTCCAGGGGAAATTTTTTAGTTTTTAAAGCTAACAATATTATCCGTTATACAGTCAAATATTGTGTAATACCTATTCTAAATTAAATTATGAATTTACTAGCAAAATATTTATTATTGTTTTTACTATATGTAAATATAAAATCTTAAATGTTGACCAAGTTCTTCAACAAATGCTTAGGTATACGTATAGTAAAAATTAAAAATGGCTGTAATACATATCATTACGAAAACCGAATATTAATATACATACGTATATTGTTATTTAACAGTTTGGACTCATGTGTGAGGATAACAAATGGAAGCTGTCAATGGTAGGAACGATCAACAATTTCGGTCAATTTATCGGAATACCAGTGTCAGGGATCATTGCTGACAGGTGAGTGCAACTTATAAATCTGAAATCTTTACAACATCACCTATCTCAGTTTTTCCTATACTTTACACTTTACAGGATAAAAAAACAATTTGATTTTCTGCTATTGATAGTGTCATCTGTTTTAAATTAAATATAATTTACCAAAATGTGTGATAGTGATTATAAGTGTAGCCCCTAGGATGTCACACCCGCATGTGTTGTCTCCGTCTTACAAACTTTACAAACCTAGCCAGTATAATATGTATCCGACGACCTGTTGATATAATATGCAATATGTCTAATGCCAGTTGTTATGTACCCACCTGGCCACATCATACACAGATACACTTTAATTTAAATATACAATTATATGAATATAAACTATTTACATTTATTTATTACGTAGAATGTAGATACATAAAACGTCTAATTATTATACTACCTATTCTACATCAATATCATATAGCACATTAACACTCATTGCCCTGAATTATTATTATTATTGCAGGCCTCCTATATCTTTTAACGTAAGACAATGAAAACATTTTTTAAAAAAGAGGATCCTGTCAAATACTCCGTATTAATGTATTATGTATATCCAACAACACGGCAGGATCGCACTTAGTATAAAAAGAAAAGAGCGCCTTTAAAATGCACACGTAGGCAAAACACACGCAAACACTATAATAATAATTAATTACAGGAACCAACACGATTCACGAAAAAAAGATAAGATAAGATTTGTTGAGAACTTAAACTGTATAAAATATTATAATTTATAGCATCCTTATATCCTCGTGTAAAATTGGGGAAAACACGGTGGCTCACTCGGGACAATTATACCTATAACCTATACCTACGCATACAAGGGAAAACTTATGCGTGCAAAGCATTAGTGGAATGTTTTTGTGTATAAGTACCTATAACATAAACTTATCGACTTATCGTAGATGTACGGGGTAATAACGTTGCATTTTTTTTGATTGCATCGAGTCAGCACGTGGTTAATCAGTCCTGGTATTTTAATGTTAGTTATAATCTTTTGGGACCGTAGAGCGCAGACGCAGTTTTAAGCAAACAACACGTTTTCCAAAGAAATGAACACCGAAGGTTACACACTTATACACATTATTGTTAAGGAATGACTCGATTGTGGTAGATGAGACACTTATCAGCTAAATGTAATAGCAACGTGTTTTTTTTTTTCAATTGATATTCTTTTACGTTACGTAACATTAAAATTTTACTGTAACACGATGTACCTTTTATATCTAAATACGGGTAATTACTGCAGATAGTGTTTTAAGAGCAAACACACTAATTTTCGAGAGAAAAATGTCTATATTTATGGAAATATGTATACATATTATTTTAAGTCATTACAAAATAATATTTTTGAAAGAACATCATATTTTCATTATTTTTTATCGTTTCTAACTGAAGTTAACTTTAATTAAGCCCATCTTAAAGTATACTATCATATGACGCCGATCAGTCACTTCTTCACGAGACACATTGTATAATATGGTTAAAAATATTCAAATACTAAAATACTTATACGAATTTTTGTAGATACGGCCGAAAGTTCACTATGGTGTTTTGTGCAGCTACATCAGCCGCATTATGTATAATCCAGTCATTTTCAAACAGTTATTCGATGTTCTTGGTTTTAGAATTTGTGTCTTCGATCGTGTCCAGTGGGATTTACACGGTTACTTTTATATTAGGTATGTAAATCGCCAGAAGCTCAAATTTTAAAGCCACGCTTAACCAATAAAATATAGTTACTGATATTATGCATTGTATTAAATATTATACTTCTACTTCTAAAACGGCCTGCACGCAGTTCCGCGACATTTTAGAATGCTTTGAATGTCTGAATATACCTTCTAGAATCTGACGTGTGATTTAAAATGGAGTGTTTCTTTGATTATAGCAATGGAGCTGTTTTTGCCACACCAGCGTGTACTCTATTATTCGATTCTAGAATGTTTCCTCCCGGTTGGCTCTATTTTAGTGGCTTATATCGCCAGCATAGTGCAAGACTGGAGGATTTTGTTGCGGCTAGTCAACATCCCGGGATTGCTGTTCTTGTCATACTTTTGGTAATTATCTTGGAATTATTTTTTTTTTTAGCAACGAAGCAACGACTAAAACGATCAATATTTTTTTTTACACAGGCTAACAGAAGAATCGATGAGGTGGTTGGAAAGTCAAGGTAAACACGACAAAGTGATCAACGCGCTCAAGAAAATAGCGGCTGTCAATAAAAAGCCTTTTCCCGACCTGCCTACAAACACCCAAGTACAGGTGATATTATTTATAACTAAATTAACATTTATAATTTTACACTCGTCTAAGCGTGTTCGCTGTACAGTTAATAATATTGAATTTTCAATCACTAAACGAATCGAACGGATAATATGCATTCCCATTAACTTTCACAGAGCTTGGAAAGTTTGGACGATAAAGACGCAAATTTCAGCAGTATTATAAAAGACATAATCCGTTCTTCAACAATATTCTGGAGGATGATCAGGTGTTCGTACGTGTGGTAAGATCGATATTTACGGTTTTGTCATGACATTGGCACATTTATACACACTTAATAAATAATAATTAATACATATAAAGCATACGTGTAACCAAATAAGAATAGTGTTCGCATTATCATTAGTAGGTATTTGCACAAATATCAAGATTTTTATCTTACCCACCGACTCCAACTGCCTAGTCGCGTTAACCGAAATCATTATATAAAAATAATGAATATCCTTCGATTTGTTGTGAAGAAACACGTACAGAATTGAAGCTTGAAAACTTTAAAGTTAGCAAGTGAATGAAAAAATAGGTTTAGTGCCCGTATGCATAGTCAATTTATGTGTCACATAAGACATATCCTGAAACGAGTCCTTTTTTTTAAATTTAAATTAACAAATTCTTTTTTTTTGTGGAACATAGATGAAAATCACAGTTCTGTTAGATTTTAAAAACATATTTTAAATTGTAATATAGTTTTCTTTTCTACATGGTATTAAGTCGTAAGGAGATATTTTTAGTTAGTTAACGTTTAATCCATTGTTCGTTGTTATTTACCTAACATTATAAATAAAAAAAAATATTGTTCTAAAACAGCAATTTTTTAAATAACTTGGTTAAAAAGGAACGAAGATTGGAACGAGTTATTTTTTTAGAGGAACTGGATTTGAAGCAAGATCCTTCTTCAAATAAGGAACAAGGATCTGGAACGAGTTCTTATGTTAAGAAATGAACGGGGAACGAAACGAGATTATTTTAAAAAAGAACTTTCCCAACACTGCATATTGGTATCTTTAAATATACTTTTATACAGCAAATGGAATCTGGCCGTGGACTGCGTGATAAACTGATAACATACCTGTATTTTTATTACCACTGTGTCACTATATTAATCTCTAAAAATAAGCTTTAAATAAAAATATTTTCACTATAGGTAGGTATACGGAGTGAATGAGTGATTCAATTAACGTAAGACACTCTTTATTTCAGAAAATACCTAAGATAATGGTTTTTTTAAGTTATTCACTCTTTTCAAATTTCAATGACAACGTTCTTATTTTTATTATTATTCAAGTGGTATAAAATGGGGGTGAGCATGCTTGGTGAATTGCCTGTGTATTATTACTGCGAGTTATACTAATATTGACGCGTGCCGTTTAACTTACTGAAAATTGTGTATTTTTTACCTCTGTCAGGATAGCGGTGACCCTGGTATACTACGGTCTGACGATTAGCTCGACGGACATCGCCGGAGACAAATATCTGAACTTCTCGTTAGTGTTGTTAGTCGAGATCCCGGCTTGTCTGTTGAACTGGCTGATAATGGAAGGCATGTCGAGAAAAATGTCACTCTGTTGCATGTTTGTGTTCAGCGGCGTCACTTGCGTCATGTACAACTTGATGCCCAGTGGTGAGTACCTCCTAAGAGTAGGTAATGACTCATAATTACTAAAGCGTATTATATTACAAAACAAATTTTCGCATATTAAACTGACGTCCTGCGATGTATACAGTATATTATTATACAGAGTGATCCATTTAACGCAAGCCACTCATTTTTAAAAAACAAAAAACACTAACTGTTCTTAAAAATATTTATTTTAAATAATTTTAAGTCGTTACAACGCTTTTTTACTCTTTTGAATAACAACGTAGGTACATTTTTATTTCATATTACAAAATCCAAAGCAGAATATTATTCGGAGTATTTCGATACCTATATATACTAATCAAATTTCAAACATATTATTGTAATTCATTAGTTATCCGTTTGGTTTTCTTTTTTTATACACGTTTTCAATGGAACGTTCATTATATGACTACGCATTTTTATAAATCTAATTAAATGGCAAAATTAGCGTAATTAATTATTAATGATTGATTTTTTTTTTTTTTTGATTTTTTTAGTGGGGGGCTAAGTAATAAAAAGTACTTATTTACATTATTAAATGATTAAAATAGTACACACTAATATATTGCTATAAAGATAAATATATATTGAGGTTGTGGTTAAAACTTTGAAAGTAAGTATGATACGTTATGAAATGTTTGTTGATTTGTGGAAATATGTTTGATGGCATAAAATCTGGATGGGGCAAAGCCCCATACGTTTAAATTTGGTATTTTAATTAGGTAGGAACGCACATTTTGAACGTGTCATTAGAATTCAGAGTAACTTTACTATTTCATTTCCAAATCAAGCAATGTTTATTATTTATTAATAATATTATTAAACACCGAGTATAATATAGGTACAAATTCAATAAATAATAATAAGTAATAACTAATAACTAATAATATTATCACTTTGCTTTTTCTCTAAAAACAGAATTCTTCTTGATAAAGCTGTCGCTGTTCTTGGTCAGTAAACTCGCGATATCCATCGCGTTTTGCATAATTTACATGCTGACAGCGGAGATATTCCCCACCAGGATGCGGGCTACCATGATGTCCATGTGCTCCATGCTCGGTCGGATAGGGTCCATGTTGTCGCCTCAGGCCACTCTCCTAGTAAGTGTAACGAACATATTCTACATAAGGGCAAATATAGAAGCTACCCACCCACGAACGGAAGTGGAGAAAAAATCCTGGTAAAAAAATCCCCAGTAGCATTTTATCCAGGATTGACTAAATATGAATAATTTATAAGAGTTATTTTATAAATTATATATTTGAAATAAAAATAATATTGTAGGTACCAATATTATGTTAAAAATTTTTATTTTATAAAAAATGTATGCCGCGATACCGAAACTTATAATAATAATTGTTTATAAATAATATATTATGGGATGGTATATATTATGTAACTATATTACCTAGTATTTACTTAAAATGTAATTAATATAATTCTTATGAATTACTTATATTTAGTCAATCCCCATTGAACTGTTACGGATATTTTCAGTTTTAATTTTTTTTTCTATCAATGTCGATAAAATTTTATTTATTGGATCAAATAGATAATACATATATTGTTACGATGGAAGTTGAAAAATATTAAAAATACAGTCACAATATTTTTTAAAAGCATTCAAAGTTCAGATTTTGACAAAATACGTAAAAATCACGAAAATGTGCAAGCACCGAATGTGTCTCGTGTCGTGGAAAATCATTCACAACTTTCGTTTTAATTCGCTGTTAATATTGTGTGCTACTTTGCTCATTTATACGATGGGTTCGCCCACGTCGCCACTCGTCCTCCAACCAATTCCCCCCCCCCTACAACAACACCCACTGAAATGGTCGAGTGGTTTTTAACGGTCAATTGATTATATTATGTTGTTTTCAGACGGAGTACTTTGGCGTGTACGCGACAATGCTCGTGTTCGGCATGACCGCACTCGCAGCCGCGGCCATCACCATGACTTTGCCCGAAAGTAAAAACATCAAATTGCCCGACACCATCGACGAAGCCAAAGAGATCGGCACCGATGTCAAACCGAAGAACATCGGAAAAAACTCGCCGTAGCTGAGTTCCTATCATATACTACTGTAATAATAATACATATACGGCCGATGTCGGCATAATGTTATTATTATACGTTTATATAATATTATATACGCGCCCGAGAAATTATTACGCGCGGACTCCCAGTTAATTTATTGTGCGCGTCTACGATCCCCCTCACGCGTTCGAAGAAGGGGTGAATACTTCTGATAACACCCTCGGTTGATTTAATTTTAATGAAAACGACTTAGTATAATTTTGTGTACCTTTATATATTATGATTATGAGTTAATCGCGCTGTCCAGTACGTTTAGCGGCTCTCTAATAATCTTTGCGACGGGACCTTTTTCGGTTTTCCTACAGACAGTTATTAAAAATCTATATTGTAAATACCGCTCATATTATATAACTGTTTAAACCTGATGTACAAATTCCTAATTGAAACGCATAGAGCTATATACAGTTCGACTCATTATGCTCTTAAAATGCTAAATTAATACTATGATATACCGGATACCTATAGGTATATTCGTATATATACGAATTTGAAAGTATGCAGAGTCATGTTTATTAGTGTCTTCAAATAAACGAAATAGTTTTATATGACCAATGCTACTTCAAACAATTAAACAAACTGTAAATTCTACATAATATTTAGTTTTATAATATTTCAGTCCCCATATTTTTTAGTTACAATGTGAAAAAATTTACAACTTGTTTGTAGATATTTTATAAGCCATTACACCATTAAGCCAACAAAAATTAAATTTTCTATATAATAAACACGATAAAGTTATGTTCATAACAATTTTAAGATTGTAGATATAAGACATGAATCTACCTACTATCTATACTCACCTATAATAATAATAATTAGTTATTAATTAAAAAACAATAGTATTTTATAATACATGTTTTAATTAGCTCAATATTATCCAAATGCTATCAAGTAAATATTATGGTCAACTTTATTGATAATAGAAATGCAAGAAATTCCAACATATTTTTTATTTTAAAATTTGACAAGAAGTGATATAAAATTATGTTTAAATTTACATGTCTTCATATTATATTTGATTTGTAAAATATTGTTATAAGTTGTAACATGTTAACCAATTTTTTTTTTTTTGTTATATATTTATTTTTAATATATATAAATAACTAATAAAATAAGAAAAAATTGAAAATTAAATACAATTGTTATATAAATTATTTATCTTATGATTTACTATTACAAAATTGGTACTTTATTCTTCCAGAAAACAAAGGTTATATATTTTCATTTATCATAATTAAATATTATTTTCAAGTTCTTAGACAAAACTGTTAATAATCTAATATCACAATGTCAGAATGTGAATTATTAGCTGGTCATGGCCATATCCAGGAATTTTTACGGGGCCCCAAGATACCCCCTTGTAGCTGATAATATTTAACAGCAACTTTCCAATACAAAAATGTTGCATTAATTATAAGTATTACATTATTTATTTTGGGTAAAAATATTAATCTTGAGAACCCAAGATTCGTTATACATTCAATCAAATAAAATAATGTTATTGTTAAAAGATGATCCTTAAAAATAATCACAAAGGTTAGGTTAAGTTAGGTATTAACATTAAAAGGAATCAAATGCACACCACCACTTGTTTGGAAACAAGTCAATTTTTGATACTATGATCTGGAGTATATAAGTTACTTTATACACTTTTATATTATTTAATATAAAATGTAAAAAAACGAATTCAATTATAGAATGGTCCTTCATTATTCATAAAGTATTTTAATATATAAATAAAATTCTAAATAGTTGTTTAAAGTATATTATAGTTTTACCGAGAAAAAAACTATTTTATTATGGCTTTTATTATTTTAATAAATAATAATTCAGTATTTCCAGGGGTATGAAACTCCGTGAATTGGCCGAATCGGGCGATTGTGGCCTTGAACACGGTCTCTGGGGGGTCGTGGCATACATGAAATAGGGAATGGTAAACAAGCCGACTCCGTGCAGCGTGTCCCGCCATAGTCTTGGAACCATTTTCATAATATTGGTAAACATGGATCTAACATCGTGTTGATGCGTGGAATCGTTTTCATGTTTTTTTTAAGTTCAGACTTCAGATCATAGGTAACCAAGACCCCAATCAGCTGATCGAGTTTCGCTTCTACATTGTTCTATGCTATTTCTGAGGTCTTGTTAATGAATTGTCTCCTCATAATGTGATTCATGTTTGTACATACTTTACTATGTTATCCTTAATACTCATTGTTTTTACTTTGTAAACAGATTGAATAAGTTTAAGAAAAAAAAAGCTAATTAAACTTGACAACAAACATTTTTTTTTTTTTTGTATGTGCAACTGTTACAACTCAATTATTCAAACAACAATGACGTCTATCAAAGAAAATTAATAGCTTCACAATTTGTAAATAGCTTACAAGAAAAAAAATAGTTGATAGTGTTCTAAAAAGTAGAAATAAAATAAAAGGTAATTAAATAATTAAGAATCATTTTAATTTATTTATTAGAATTTTACAAAATTGATTCTTAACATTACAAGTAAAAAAATACTTATTATTATTATTAAAAGTTAGTAACTTGAATTAGTGGGTAAAATATAAAATACCAAGCGTGTACAACAAACAATTACGCGTCATCATCATTATCAGGTGCACGTCCACCGGGTGCTTTTGGACCGCCAGCTCGTTTAGCCATTATGATCTGATCAACTTTCAGTATTGTACATGCAGCTTGTGTGGCATACTGCAAGCCCCAAAACTTGGATAAGTAAGAATCAACAATACCAGCTTTGGTGACATCTATTAATGATGATCCTTTAGGCTAAGGAAATAATAAAAATTACAAATTAATTAAGAAAAACAAAATACTCAAACAATAAACATACTTCAATGTTAAAACCAGCATTTTTATTTCCCTTGCTATGTTGGGAATAAAGTTCAGCAAGAGTTTCATTAGATTTCACGCCAGTGTTGTCGGCTAAAATTTTAACAAAACCTTCAAGAGCAACTGCAAACCTTTTGGCACCATATTGTTCTAATCCGGGCAATGTGTCGGCATATAAGCCTACTTGGTAGGCAAGTTCCATTTCTATGGCTCCAGCACCAGGTAATAATTTTCCATCCTAAAATGAGTTTGATAGCATTTATTTATTTGTTCAAAATATCAGAACAAAACTATTTATATTTAATTCTCGGCATACTCTGGAAATGCCTTTGAATGTATTTACACCATCATCAATTGCTCTTTCTATATCATCCATGTAGTTATCAGTGGCACCACGTACTACAATTGTTGACATGCGAGAGTCATTACCATCCAAACGGAATACTACTAATGAAGTGTCTCCAAGTTCATCTACATATACACAGTCAGCATAACCAAGTTCTTCTTTGTTTGGAGGGGTCTAAAATTAAACAATTAATAATTATGTTAAATTTTTAGTTAAAATCAAAAAAATTGTATTTTAGACAGTGTTTGGAAGGAACAAGTTCCAAAAGGAATGGATACCTGGAACGAATTCATTTTTAAAGAACAGCACGATGAACAAAATTTTTTTTTAAAAAAAAAGAACGAGAAAATGAACAAGTTCCTCTTTTTAAGGAAAAATAACAAAATTGTTTGTTCCTTTCTAGTTCCAATAATTTACACAGATAAGTATATAAAAATTGAAATTAAGATATATTTTTTTAATGTGTGTAATGTATATTGCTAATTAGTCATCGTTATCAAGTATCGACGTTAAGACAATCGACATACGTTGGCCAAAAATTTGATTTTGAAGAAAATCTCAAAATATATAATAATATATTACACAAACATATAAATTATGTACCTACTTGTAGTTATATATTATAAATACAAATTAAAGAAGTATGCATAATACAAAAAAAAAACATTAATGATTAAATCAGAATTTTTATTTTATTTGGAACTAAAAAAGGAACTTGTTCATTTTCCAATGGAAAGACAAAGGAAGGGAGTTCTTTTTTTTTAAGGTACAAGGAGCAGAACGAATTCCTTTTTTTAAAAAAGAACGAGGAATGGAATGAATTCCTTTTTATAAGGAACTTGCCAAACACTGATTCTAGATAAATCATTTTTA
Source organism: Acyrthosiphon pisum (assembly GCF_005508785.2). Taxonomy (NCBI): domain Eukaryota; kingdom Metazoa; phylum Arthropoda; class Insecta; order Hemiptera; family Aphididae; genus Acyrthosiphon; species Acyrthosiphon pisum. The sequence continues at coordinate 64,404,419 of NC_042495.1, forward strand.
ATTGATTTTGAAATATTGATTAATTTTAAAAATAACAAAAATATTCAAGTATAAGAATATACTGAAAATATCAAACAACTATTACAACTGGGATGATTTTTATTCCTTTAAAATCCGATGGAAAACTATTTTTTCTTTAAACAGTTTGAAATAGTTTTGCAAACGTTCCTTCCCTATTCTTATTCTTCTTTTAAAATTATACCCCCGCTTAAAATAAAGTTATAGTATTTGCACATAAATACTTACGAGTCTAGGTAAAGCAGTAGCTGAAACGGATTTGCACAATCGCCTCAAGTCGAATTTGCTCATTAATCGAACACCCATAATTTTGTATTTGTTTAAATAATGCAAGGCCATGTCACCAAATTTACCACCAGCAACAATCACAGTGACACCTGCATCAGCAATTGCTTTAATTTGTTCTTCGAGCACCATTTCTTCACCACGGCTAAAGTTTTGCAATTCTTCTGCAGATTTGATTAAAACTGTTCCCTAAAATTAATAAATGAAGTATTAAATTATATAAAAACTTGTATTTCTTTATGATACATTTATAGAGTACAACATACTTTTGTTTCAGTTGTGGTAATGTCAATGGGACAGGTATATACAGCAATCTTAGCATCAGTCTGTTTAGTAATATCACCTTCATTTGTACGTTTGAACACCATACCGTTAACAACAGTAGAATTGTATAAATTTGATCCCTACACAAAAAATTAATAAACATAAAATATAAGTAACATAGATTGAAGTATAATTATATTATAAATTATAATTACCAAAATTTTGCACACTCTAACATTGTCAACATTGAATGTTGTCTTTTCTGGAAGAATAGAAGCTGAAAACATTATATATAAAAAACTTAAATACAACTTAAAAATTAAATCATGATATTAAATATAATGCTTACTGCAAGCTTTTAACACAAGATCTGTGACAAACTGTTCCTGGCCATATTGCTTGCTCATAATGGATGATTTTACAGCTTGTGTTATTACTAGTTGTTCAGCGTTATTCTTGATGTCTTTAATTTCATGACAAGTCAAGGTAGGCAGTAACTCAAGAGTCTTTTCAAGAGCTAGTTGGAAACCTTCACATACTTCAACTGGAGTTAATCCCTTTATTAGTCAAAAATTAAATAATTATAAAATATTGATTAATAAAAGTCAAGAACATATGGATACTGACCATTTTCAATAAATGTTCAGCTTGTTCTAACAATGCTCCAGCAAAAATGATAACAAAGTTGGTTCCATCACCTACTTCTTGCTCTTGCATCTCAGACGCGAATACAATGATTTTAGCAGCTGGGTGTTCAATCTAAACAAAATTTGTAATATATTTAATATACCTACCATCAAAAAAAAATTGATACATTTTATGTGAACGCTTACATCAAGCTCCTTAACAATTGTGGCAGCATCGTTGGTGATGAAAATCTTGTCAATGTGATTTATGACTATTTTGTTCATGCCATTTGGGCCATATGCGGTTTTAACGGTGTCAGAAAATTGTTTACAGGCGCTAATGTTTCGGTACACTGCTTCTTCAAGACCGGAAAGATGCTAAAATACATTAACACAATCCAAAGGGTATCAATAAGTACATTTGAAGTATTTTGTCATTAGTCTTCGCAGGACACTCACCATGGCACCATCCTTTAACATTTGAGCAAAACCCGGAGCTTTTGGAACGTGTAAAGCCATTTTAATAGGTTATTCTTCTACTATAACGTAAATAAATAATATCAGTTTATAGTGTATACTTTATATAATTTATATTATTTTTTGTAGTTTGTATATTTAAACAATTTTTTGTCCACAGATTCGGAATACATCGTGTTTTTATTCGTGATTTCAATTATCTCTTTTACCGGATACATGGTTGAGGGGGTGTGTCACGGTATACTGCAACCATAGAACAATACTGCAACCTTACTTCTCGACTACAATAAAAAAATGCTATACGAATAATATTATTATATAATAATATTCTACTTAAATTTATTATTTTGTACGATGCAAAACGTGCCCACACAATACCACAGAATAAAATATGTTAACATATTAACATATAATTTAAATATAATATTGTATTATTATCAGTTTTTTTGAGTTGATAACAATTAACAATCTGCAAGCCCGGATTAAAGCGTGACATGGTCACGGGGCCCATTGATTTTGGGGGCCCATCTTTATCCCAAAAATATATTTTTTTGACGCGTCCAATACAGTTTTAAAAAAAAAAAGTTTTTTAAGTAGGTAGATATAGTAGGTAAATTATTATTAATAATTATAAAATAAAATTGTTTTCAATTTTATATCAAGAAAAATTACTATAAATAATGAACTATGTTTGCCAACAATTTTGTTTGTTTTAGATTTTGAGTGAAACGATGAATGTATTGATTTTACAATGATGTGTGTTTTTTTAGATTCTGAGTGGAACGATGAATGTATTGATTCTACAATGATGTGTGTTTTTATATTTTTTTTTAAATTTTTGTATTTTTGTGTCTGTGTACACGATAAGTAGTCGAAATAATGCTTCGATTATCAACTTCAGTATCTTGTTCGATTGGAAAGTGAATATCGTTGGTGCATTGGGGAGGTCAAAATTTAAAATTCCCAGTAATTTTCAAAAGCGCCGTGAAAAACAAAAGAAAAATTAAGAAAAAACGGGAATTTTTACGCAAAATCGATTTTTCTCATAATTGAATTTGGTTTTTGGTGTAACTTTAAAACAAATGATCGTAGATACATGAAATTTTCAATGGTTGTTTTATATTTCCATTTTCTATACACGATAACATTTTCAAAATATTTTGATTTATTTTGAACTGTTTAGAGACATTTTCATTTTCCATTTTTAGATTCTGAGTGGAACGATGAATGTATTGATTTTACAATGATGTGTGTTTTTTTTTTTATTTTTTTAATTTTTTTTTTATTTTTTTT
>NC_042495.1:64407431-64436899 GCF_005508785.2 Acyrthosiphon pisum
TAATCAATTGCATATTATAGGGAATTTAATTAATTTCATTTGAATAGAAACCTGGATGGTATTATACTCAGAAGCTTATCAAAAAAGAGTAAAAAAGATCTGATAACCACTGCGAAAAAATTATTGTAATCGCATGTACAAAAAAATATTATGTGAACCGATTACAGTAGGTTGCCTTAGTCATATTATTATACTAGGTAATTTAAAAATTTTAATAATTCGACAATGTATCATTATTTTAGATCATTTTACCTATACTACTAAAATGATTGTACCAACTGAAGAATAACTAATTTTTGACACCCATAAAATATATTATGAATTATGATTAAAGATTTTTAATGCAAACAATAATAGTACCTAAGGGTTAACAATGTTTTGAGTGTCCGAGTCCTTATTTAATTTGTAAGAATGATTGAAGCTTAAACTTTGGAGATTCGTTAAAATCACAAAATATTACAGGTGTATGATACCGGGATGTGACTCACCGGACCCGGCCGAACGGACTTACGATCCGGCATGGTTGCGGTTCACGACGCCTTACCGGGAAGACACAGGACTACCACGCAAGTGTCAGCGGTATTCCAGAAATCCGGCCAACGGTTCGCGGTGCGCGCCTGGCGACTTCGATAGCAACGCGATGGAATTGTGCCGTGACGGATGGGTGTTCGAAGACATCGAGAACACCATCGGCACGGAGGTACATAATATTATATATTATTTTAAATTATAAAATATACGCTATAAAGTATAATTATTATATAAACTATTGTAATACGGGCCCTAAGTCTAATAAAAAAACAGACTTTTGATAAATGTATTATCTCAGGAGATATCTGATAGGTAATTAATCTTCTCGGGACATTCTGTATAGCCCTGTAGCAGTATAGCGAACGTATAAGAGATCATAAGACATAAACCCTTATTATGGATACGCCATACGCAGGCGGGAGTGTTTCAACGTGTTCACAACATCCAAGCCCACTACACACACAGGACTACTAAACCATAAACCTTACATATCTGTAGTTTATTGTCAATATGTAATATGTCCAGATACCTATATTATGTCAGATTTTTAAGAAATATGAAAACGATAAAATCTTTATCACGTTCACGCGGCGTCGTAGTTGGGCTAAAGTACACGCATGCAATCATGAATATTTACGGTTAATATAAATAAAGGAAAAAAAATTAAAGTTTAGTGATGCGTGTTTTAAATACGTAGCATATAGATTTTTCTTATATCGTTAAATGGTAGTTTAATCAAAAATATTTCAACACATAAAATCAATAAATCGATGTATACAACGATATTATTAAAATGAAAGCAGTGAAGCCTATACATCGTTGTCCCCATTAAATGTGTCTAAAATAATATAATATTAATATGGTTATACATTTTAACAAGTTTATTAGAGGCGTCGTAGCCGGGCTGTGTCTTTATATAATATTATATTGCCATATTGGTGAGTATAATGCCATTTTTTTATTGGTAAGTATAATGTATAATATATATATTGTATTTTTGTGACACGTTGTATAGTTTGGACTTATGTGCGAGGAAAAAAAATGGAAGCTATCGATGGTGGGCACGGTCAACAACTTCGGTCAGTTTATCGGCATACCCGTGACCGGAATCATTGCTGACAAGTGAGTGTCCACAATCGTTCAATTCTGGACTATAATTAATAAATACGCAATATGCATTACCATAAAAATAATTTTTTTTTTACCAACAATGACTTTATTTGTACAATCACCTCACAAAATGCATATATTATTATTATACTTATACCTTAATCGGCTAAGTCCTTATAGTAAGTGACTTAAAAAATATAAGTTATTGTTTACAGATTCTTGCAAATTTCGATACATGAATGAAATTGTTTTATCCCAAATATTGAAATATGTAACTCAAGAAGAATTAAAATAAATCCTTATGAACAAATAAAAAAATATACTGAAAGTCTGAAAACGATTAATAACTCAGATTATGATAATGTCGGAAATTTTCAGGTTTGGTCGAAAGTTTGCTATGGTATTTTGTGCTGTTACGTCAGCCATAATATCTATCATTCAGTCGTTTTCGGTCAATTACCAGATGTTCCTGGTTTTGGAATTGTTGACTTCCATCGTTTCTAGTGGTATTTATACAGTCACTTTCGTATTAGGTAAGAAAATTGTCCATAGGTATTTTAAATTTTAAATTAATAAGAAAAAAAGTTGTGGGCAGTACATTTTTTTATGTGTTAACATCTAAACGCTTTTCAGGTGAAACGAGTTATATATTATATAAAAAAAACTTGAACAATTACTTATTATTTATTTTACAAAATGTAGTCTTGATCTTGAATCTTGATCAACGATCGGTAACGCAGATATTATAGATTTGTGATATTGTCCATATGCATAGTCATTAGTCAATTTATGTGTCACACAAATTGACTATGCATACGGACAACGAGACATCAATTTGGACTTATAAATGTTCTAATTTCAGCTGAAAAACTGCAGCGTTAATAGTCGTATCACCTGAATTATAGTAACTTTTGTTCTGTTAAAACTCATGGTAAATCTAAAAGCATTTTGAAGGAGTGCTGAAAGTTGTTCTCCGTTTTGGCTGTTAAAGGCAACGTTAGTCTCCACTCAGTATCTAATAAATATGGGTAAAAAGATGAAAATCTTTATTTTATGACAGCTGATCCTCCCAAACAAAGCCAAACATAGCAGCCAACAATATTGTAGAATTACATAATGAATGAAATCGATAATTTGTTGAATGTGCTGGTTCGTTGAACTACATACAACGATAGAAATCACTGGTATTCCTTAAGGGATTAAGTGCATACATTCAGCCAAGAAGCGGATATCCTCAACAATCTTGTATATTGCAATGGCAACTATTTATTTGACGGTATAGTTTATAGATCACGACTCACGAGTGACGTACTATTATATTTGATTTGGTTCCATTTTGGTAGGTAGCTGCTAGGTAGGTGCTGCTACACTAGCACAACTTTTCGTCCATTTAAATTTAAAATTGAGAAACACGGTCAACATATTGAATATCAATGCATTCATTACAGGGACTGGAACCGTACCGAAAAGAACCGGTTTTGGAACCGGAACTCTTTAAATATTTGGAACCGGAACCGGACCATTGGAATATTGGGAACCCTTAAATACATTTTTTTAGGAACCGAAACCTTAACCGAAACCTATATTTTAATGTAGAGGTTTTTACGGTTTTTTTCGGTTCCAAAATCCAATAGATATTTTATCTATGGTGTAAATTAGTAATAACTAATTATTAGTAGGTAATAATAAATAATTATAGAATTGTAGACATATAAAAGTTTATTAATGCTAAGAAATAAGAATATTATTATGTGTACAAGTACAACAGAATTGTCATAAAAGAAATACCAAAAATCCAAATTCTAATTTCCATATAATCGATATCAATATTATTATTGAATCGGAATTTGCAACAGCTGATGTAGAATTTCTGAAAATAATGCTATAATAGTTGTCATATAAATTATAAATTATAATTGTTACCTTACCAATATGCCTGCATTGATAATATTAAATACCTAAACCTAATGCGGGTATCGTTAATTCTTTTCTCTATACTATGCTCTGTACGACAATTCTACTAAACTGTTCTCCGTCTTCATTAGCGCGGTATATACCTATTGTTTACATTTATATTTTTATATGTAAGTTATAAATTATTATATCAAACTGAAACATGAGTCACCCAAGTGTGTTAAAAATTCATTCTTATTTGTTTTTTTAATAATTTTTTATTTATTTTAAATATTAAAATGTATTTATTTATTTTAATATATTATTTTATAATAATTCATTTTTTTATAATATTACTTAAATTCTGAAATAGTTACACTTAATTACAAATACCTGTCACTAAAAAGAGGTTATTAATATTATGTTCATTTTTTTATATAGTAGAATAAAAGAATACTTTATTGATAAAAAAAAAGTCAAATAATAAGGGTTAAAACCGGTATTAACCAAAACCGAAATTCGATATTTTTCAAAACTGAAACCAGAACCGAAACCGAAATTTTCGGTTTTTGAGAACCGAAACCTAAACCAAAACCGATAAAATCATAAAGGTTCCAGTCCCTGGAAATCACTTCATTATTGTCAAGCTAAGTCTCGGATATTTGAATACGCGTATAGACTATAGACTTTTAGGTAATTTCATTCTCAATGTCATGGTTATAAAATGGTAATATATCTTTTATTAATTATTTTTTAATTAATTTAAATTATGAATGAGAATACAATTTATGGTTATTTTTTTTGCAATTCTCGTAAGTCATAACTTGTATTACATACCTAATTTTGATTATTAAATCTTTATCTGGTTTCCACGAAATTTGACAAAACTGTTTTTCGTTACTGTTACGCGTTTTCACTATACTTTGCACAAAATTACTACAATCCGTAATTTTCTGGGAGGAGGTGCGTATAGATGTTTTCGCATACAAAATAGCACATAGATTTTTTTGCTTTATACGACATATCTGTAATCAATTTAATTAATTAAATAATTTTACACATTGATTTCATTGAATTAATAAATAGTATATAAATTATCTAAAATATTTTTTTTTAAGTTAGGTACAACCGTTATTGCCAAATAATAAATGAATACAATTTATTATTATTCATATTGATTGTAGACTGTCATGTATACAACTGACTACTAATAATGTAAACACAAACGCACACACTCCAAGTTCCACAGCCATCATAATCCCCTGATTTCCCAGCTATCCACCAACGCTATTCCTGGTGACCCCAGAAGGCGTCTAAAACGTACCTGGTGTCGTGACCTACTAATTTAAAAATGTTCATACCTCTACCACCCCTAATCTTATAATCCTGCCCTCTCTTACTAGCAAATTAAAATCCTAGCCTAAAATCCTAACCTTAAGTGCCTCCAATGGGTGGCTTCTTATCTCCAGCCACTCAAGCCATATCACCTCCATCACATGCACTTATTGTAAAACAACATTTACAGATTGTGTATATTTAAATAAACGATAAAAAAAAAAAAAATAATGTAAATATGTAATAGTCTGACAAGTATGTTGCCTTATAATCTAACAATTTACATTATACTCGTACAAATAGGTATTACTTTGTAGTTTGTACCTTGTACGTAAAAATGTTTTAATATTTAAATGCAAAACTAACTGTGCAAACATTAAAAATACATAATATATTAAAACTGAAATAAAGTTTTCTTTTTAATTTTTTTTATTAATAATAATACTTTTCTGTTTAAAACAGTATAATATAAAGAAACATACAGCCTTAGTGGCGTAGCTGTGGCAGGGCATGGGTGAATGATGCACCCCCCCCCCCCCCGCGCCCTTCCTTTGATTTTTTATTGGTGATGTCTTAATTACGGTTATAGCCTAGGAATAGGTATATCAGTATATATGTAATACAATAATATAGTATTTAAATAGCTCTCCCTTGATTCAGCTCCAGCTACGCTACTGGACAGCCTGCTAAGTGCTAACTGATAAATTAACTTTCAAATAGTAAGTAAACTATTTCACCCACACAAAAAAATATAATGGTTTCAAAAATCTACATATATAAAAATGAATGTATGTGTGTGTGTGTGTTAATATTACCATGGCAACCAATTATGTATTATTTTGAAATTTCCGATGGAATGTTTTGTATAAAAATGGTTGCCATGATAATATGGAGACACACACACACATATACATTCATTTTTATATATATAGATTAGACCTCTTTTCAGAAGATAGGCTAATTTAAAAAGGGAGAGGACCAACCCCGGGAGGTGCTCAGACGGGAATTTTGAGAGTTCCGACGGAAACGTTTGTTTATAAATGGTTGCCTTGGCTTTTGAAGCTATTATAATAATAATTATCGGTTGCCGGGAAACGAAGTGCACGGGATCAGCTAGTTAATAGATAAAATTAAAAAATGGTTTAATTGTGTTAACTAACGATTAAATTAAACTGAAAAAGTGAAACCTTGAGGGCTTAAAAAACATGAGCTTTAATTTTCTATATCATCAAAAAGGTTCAAAAATTGAATGAAACTACTTACTTTATTATTCAAATATTCAAATCTACAATCACATAACATCGTGTATGCTATTTAGATGTGTATTAGTTTATTATTGTTGGGATCTATATAATGTGTTTATAATGTCACATGTCAGCGATGGAGTTGGTGCTTCCTAATCACCGAGTTCTATACTATTCGATTCTGGAATGTTTCTATCCCATTGGTGCCATATTGGTGGCTTTTATCGCCAGCCTAGTGAAAGACTGGAGGCTTTTGTTGCAGATAGCCAACATCCCGGGATTGCTGTTCTTGTCATACCTTTGGTTATTATCTTGGGATTAATGTTGTTTAACGTCAATTAATACAATATTATTATTATTTTCTCATACATAGGCTAACGGAAGAATCGATGAGGTGGTTGGAAATGCAAGGCAAACACGACAGAGTAATCGACGTGCTCAAGAGAATAGCTGGTATTAACAGAAAGTCTTTACCTGTACTACGTCCTAACACACAAATAGAGGTTATTTTCTGATTGTTTGCTAAAAAAATTACTTACCTAGCATTTATTTTGTTGTGATCATGGTTGAAATATACAAGGTTATTGCATATATTTGATGATAAAAACAAAAATGGCAGCGTAAAGGGAGCCAATAATAATCGAGTATGTAAGTGCGGGATTTTGAATTTGTTAGCTTTTGTCGGCGGATTTTTGATGATAAGAAAAATTGATATTTGTGATATCCCTTTACGCAGCCATTTTGTTCCTTATGATAACAATCCGATTCGATATGCAATAACCTGTATATTTCAACCATAGTTGTTATAAGAAAAATGTATAAAAAATATTTTTTTACAGACGACAAATTATGACGACGATAACGACGCGAAATACGTCAATATTCTAAAAGACGTAATCGGCTCACCAACAATATTATTTAGGTTGATCAGATGTTCATTCGTGTGGTAAGATCACAAATTAAATGAAAATTTTTACGCTTCAAAAAAAAATGCCTACATGAAAGTTAAATTAAATTTTTATGTGCGTTTGAAGTTAATATTTTTACAACATTTCTCATGTAGCAATATTCTTTTATTTTATTGTTATTTAAAAACGAAAAAATGTAGATGCATAAAAATTTTACTGAATGTTTATATTCCCATTTTCTACACACCATACAATTTTGAAAATATTTTAACTTGTTTTGAGCTGTTTACGGACGATTTCAATTTAGTTTTTTTTCTCTATAAATATCAATACAATTTTATTTGTTGGGTCAAAAAGCGTGAAAATATAATACAAGAGTTCCTGATATATTGTTACAATAGCTCTTTAAAAATATTAAAAATAAATAGGCACAATTTTTTTGTAAGCATTTAAAGTTCGATTTTGACAAAATGTATTAAATTTAAAATTTAATTATTTTTTTATTTTTTCGTAGTTAAAAATTTAAAAAATGTTCAACTTTTATGGCTAAGGATTGAAAATTTAAAACAATGTTCCACGTAAATAGATTATATATAAATTACTTCAATTACAATAATATTATCATATTATATACTTATAGTAATATCATAGGCTGTCTGCAAGTCTTCGCTATAAATCATTTTTCTTATACAATGATATTATATCATTGAATTAAAATTTAACACTATCTATTACAGTGACCCACTTGAACCTACTGTACAGCAGAACGACACCCACTTGCCCAACTTTTCATTTTGTTTTCCCTGCACTTTTGAAAACTATTAAGAATTTTTTTATTTTTGACCTCTCAAAGTACCAAATTGATTCACTTTCTTATCAAAAAAGATACTGCTGAAGAAAACCCAAGCCTTTTTACTGCCTTAAAAGGCGATGACAGACACAAAAATAAATAAAAAAATAAAACACACATCCTTATTAATTTAATACATTCATCGCTTCGCTTAGAATCTAAAATAAAACACATCAGTGTAGAATCATCACATCCATCGCTAAATCAGAATCTAAGATCATTGTATGTGGTTTATTACAAAAACCCAAACATTGCACATAGCCATACAGTATTGTATATATTTTTACAACTGTAATCTGATAGGTTGTTTATATATATTTTGTTTTTCTTCGGGTTTTTTTTAGTTCTATTGAAATCTGATGCTCTTATTTTGAAATATATATTTGTATGAAACATTTTTAAAACTTCAATGATAACAATTTGAGTTAAATTCGGAATTGGAAACTTTCACAAACATTTGTAGTAAAGTTATCAGAACTAGCAGTAGCCAAAATACAAAGGCTTTAGGGGGAGGGGAGCACGTTCTATAATAAATTACCCTCTATGTAATTAGTTCCTAAACAATCACAAAATTCATTTGTTATATTATGTTTTGGTTTTTCCACCACGAAATTATTTACGAAAAAATCTCTAACTCAGCTTCGATTAAATAATAATAAACCCTAAAAATATTAATTGCTTGGTGCATTGATATCTCAAAATCTAACACAAATTTATTTAGATTACGGCTTTATTCTAATTGTATTAATTTTTTAATTATTCAATATAACATGTTTTTAAATGCTTTATCTGGTAAAAAGTAAAACATCATTGAAATAGAAATAGTAAATACAATTTTTAAATCCGTGTATATATACCTAGTAATACTATAAGTGTAAAACGTTTATCGCAATAATTAAAAGTTCCATTCATATTATTTATAATTTTATAATATAATATAATTTGATAATAATATAATAATTATAGGTACTTATTTTTGTATACCTAGTTCAGATTATGTTAATGTTGTTTAAGTAAATAATGCATTTAATTTTATCGCCGTGTAGAAACTAATGTATTAGTTAATCATTGTTCGTGTAGGAAACTAGGAACTCACATATTATACGACCGTTTACCTTTGTAAAATGTAATAATTGTAATTGGGTATTTGTAACTGTATTTCGTGTGGGAAATGATTAAAGAGTATGGCGTAATATAGTAATAAATTAAAAATATGGGTCCCATATATATAATGGAACGATGTTTTGTAAGAAATATGAACCGGACAAAAATATTCAAGTAATATTATGTACTGCAGATTTAAACTTCAGTTTTTTTTTAAATATCTAAGTATATAACTACGACGGTATATTGTTTTTGTATATTCAATATTCATAAATTATAACCATCTATTAATCACTTAAAAGGGGAGTGTTGTTTATTTATTATGCGGTGGACTACTTATTTTTTACTTTATAATATTTGTAGTTAATTTACATACTATATAATTACGTCATATAATAATATTGTATTAATTAGGTCAGATAATCTTGTACATAGGCAACAAAACATGCTAATCAAGCTTTTAGGATCTATATTTTTTTAATTATTATCTATAAATTACAACAGATTAAAAAATTAAAAACACACTAAATAAATTACTATTTGTACCTATTCGTATTTTAGAATCGGTGCAACTTAAACATACTTAGTCTATGTTTGGAAAATTAAATTATTAACCTTACCTTGATAAATTACTTGCTTATAAGTTATAATTAGGTATAAGAAAATAAAAATATACCTATACATATAATAGCCAATAGGTATATCGTAAATGTATTCCTGATTCACATGTTAATAATGTCTAATAATATTTTTAGAATCAATCTCCCAATGACTATTGCTAAATATATTATGCTTATGAAGATGCATTGGAAATATATGGATTGCTATTTAAACAAATCAATAATAAAATATTAATATACTTCTGAACATAGGAAATACAAATAAAAATGCTGATGAGTTTTGTTGAATTGTATATAGTTTAACAGTTATAATAATAATGGAGAAATGGCTATATAGATAGGTCTATCTGACTATATAACAGGTCTAACTTTACCCAATGGTCAATATAATTTACCAAACTGTACTACCTGCTGGTATTTTCAATACTCAAAAATATATAAAGCAGAACAATAGAACGATAGCTTTTATTAACAATTATTGCATTATATAGGTAGGTATACCAAAGTAATTTATTTAAATAATTAAATACCAACTTTAAATCTACTTTAGAAATTACTGAAAAAAGAGGAATTTTAATTTCACAGTTTATGAAATTTATAGACCCTTGGGGTGACACAAACTCTTTTTTAAAAGTTTGCAAACAATCTTCTACGCAATATGTTATGAAATGTGATATAAATATTGATGTAGGTACCTATATAATACTTAATAACATCTTAGACTGCAGTGACTATCTACATTTAATAAATGTATGGTATGGTTTTGTTAGGTAGTCTGTACAACCAGATTAAAAGAGAAACAGGACTACAGGAGGATCATGTTTAGATCACGTAAGCACTTGTGAATGATAAATCATTAATAATAATGTTTGAATATTTATTGAGCATATCTCAAAAACTAGCATTTCACAATAGTAAAATAGTTATTGTGTAAAATGTGACACCATTTCACAATCGTAAGTAGTAACTAACATAAATAAAAACAGGAAATAATCCACCTAAACAAAAAAAAAAAAATAACTAGATCACAATAATTTTTTTTTCAGATATAACTAATATGGTGATCGTAATAACTAATGAAATACTGATGTCAATTCAGTAACTTAAAAGTGTATTAATATTTTAAAAAGTGAAGTAAATAATTGTAGTTAGGAAAATATATCATCAAAACCTAATAAAAAAATTGAATCCTGGGCAACCACTGCGATTATTTTATCAATTCGTTATAGTAATAAATTACACATATTTGTAAGCAAACATCCTAGAGAGTCTAAATTATAAACTAAAAAAACATAATTTAAAATATACAAATATCTGAACTTATATACAATACAACTCCAAAAAACTAATTATTATAAATCTTACGTAAATATTTGGTGGTTTAAAATGGGAAAGGGGTTAGGGCCTTAGGAGACGAAAATAAATTGGTAATCACTAGTCGCATTCATCTATATTTACTGAGAATATACAGTATATTATATTTTAGACTCCATTACAATTCAAAAGTATTTACAAGACGGCCAATTTGTTGTTTTATATTTTAAGTTCCGTTTTGATTGGATTACATTATCATATTATAATAACGACTACCTAATATAAACAACTTGGATAATGCAGTAATTACACAATTACACATATATTATATTATTTTAACTTACACAGGATAGCGATAACACTGGTATATTACGGACTGACAATATGCGCGACTGACATCGCCGGCGATAAGTATCTGAACTTCTCGTTGGTAGAGTTCATCGAGATTCCTGCCTGCCTGTTGAACTGGTTAATTATGGAAGGGTTGTCCCGAAAAATGTCGTTGTCCTGCATGTTTATCTTGAGTGGTTTCACCAGTTTCCTATACAACTTAGTTCCGGACAGTGAGTATACCTGAAATCTAAAATCTAAGCTGAAACTTTAAAGTACCTATACCTCCAGACCTCCTAATTTATACTTAATCGTATTTATTGAAATTGAAATTTTTTTTTTTCAAAACAGCATTCCTTCTAATTAAGTTATCGATATTCTTAATTAGTAAGCTCGCAATATCCGTCGCATTTTGCGTCATCTACATGCTGACGGTGGAGATATTCCCAACCAGAATGCGAGCGACCCTGTTATCCGTGTGCTCTATGATCGGTCGAGTCGGATCCATGTTGGCGCCACAGACCACGCTGCTGGTATGTAAAACGTCATACTATACATTACGCCAACGATTTTTCCGAAACGGTCATAACGATCGGACTTTGAGAGATCTGTAAACTTATAGCTTATGACTTAGTTATAAAAATGTCTTATATATTACATCCGTTTTATTAGGATCGCGCATCATTGTGGTACAATTATTACATGAAATTGGTATGTAGTTCTTGTATCTGAAATTCAGGAGCCGTCAACCCAATATTAAGCCTCCAAACTTAAACCTTGATTATGTACTGTTTGTACGACCACACTAAAAACTGATGTTATATAATTATAGGAAAAAATCACGTAGGACACTCTTATTTCGTATCTTATGTTTCTTACGGATTAACAGACAATCTTCTTCGTTATCTTAAATTTAATTGGCCACGTTATCTCCTTAAAATGTAATCAAAAGTTTAAAAAAAAGGAATGATCCAATTTCTTCCAAAAACCTCCATTGAAGTTGATGGTAGGAGCATAAAGCCAAAATAAGTGAAAAGAAGTCAATATAATATCATTAAAGAAGTTACGTCATCGGCATGACCATCTCAATTTCTGTATATAGTATAACATGTTTTTTGGTTCGCACGATTCACCTTATTACCGACCTATTTTTAAAAAAAATTTCAGACCGAATACTTTGGCAGTTACGTGACCATGCTTGTGTTTGGTGTGACGGCGCTTGTGGCCGCCGCGATCACCATGACTCTTCCGGAAAGCAAAAACATCAAGTTGCCCGACACCGTCGTCGAAGCCGAACGGATCGACCGCCTGCTATCAGAAAACATCGAAAACTCTTAGTCCTATAATAGTAGTATTAATAATAATATTTTTTACACACCCACAAAACGTTTTTATAATGTGCGCGGGACGTACGCGAACGCCACGCAGGGTTGTTTTCGAGAAGTTTTCAAATTAAACATATATAAATAGTATACTGTTTAATATACACGATGTTTTTAGTTAGTTTATCGTTACAGGACACCCTATATACGTAATTAAAAAATTGTTACTGCTCTTCCTAGCCTTTCGTGACAAATAAGTTTTGACGTTTCGCGTACACATATAATTTTCCAACTACGCCATTGTATATTTGTCTCTAATATAAATATTATACCTGTGAAATATATTTCCGTTCGTAACAGTAGGTATATAGGGTGATTCACCAAGTATTTTATGAATACCTTGAGTAGTGACCACCACATTTTCAAAATACTTAAATTGTTTGTACCATTTCAGGAGTATCATGTGATGATACAAATTACAAAGTATTTTTTCAAATAATAATTGTTGACAGTAAAATATTGTTAAGCAGATATTTTTTATTTATTACAGTGGTTGAACCTAAATTCAAATTTAAACAACTAATTTTTCTACTCTACCTATGAGTGATTAAAATGTATGTATCAACTTTAAATGGATAATAGTTCTTAATAATTATTTTACAAAAATATAAATATGAGTAATAATCAGTATATTCTAGACGCGTCATAGACGCTTATTAGTTATTACAAATTATAAAATTTGATTAATATTAATTATTATAATTAATTATATTTTTAAAACTATCATAGCTCCCATATGTATTTAAATCAATTATTATCGACATATTATATCCTTAATACACAGAGAAAAATAACTTAAAAACTACACATTTAAACTTTGATTTAGATACATCAATATAAATAATTTTAATTCAAATTGGATTTAAAATATTTTTTACTTTAAATCTATACCTATATGAGAAGAACTGCTTCCAAATGGTTAATCCTCCTAAATGACTAAATCAAATAGAGGGGTCATCCTAATAATAGCATTGATTATGTCCTTAATCAATGCTATTAGTAATTAACTATAATTAAACAATTATGAACGCTCTTTACGCATGACGCATAGATGTATTATAGAACTTTTGAACTTATATCCATTATAACTATTATAAATTATAATAACTATATTATAAGTTGTTTATAATAATATACATATTATAATACTGATTATTTTAATATTTTATTATGTACATATAAATATAAGTGTACAAATTGAGTTACCCATTTACCTTTATAATAATATACATATTATAACACTGCTTCTTTTAATATTTTATTATGTACATATAAATATAAGTGTACACATTGAGTTACCCACTTACCTACTTTATTTTAAATTATAATATAATATAAGGAACGTAATTTTAAACAGGTTTATTATTTATGTTGTGGCTTTAACTCTATACCTAATAGTAATAAGTATTATTGATCTACCAAATATGCAATTAATTTATGCTTTTTATTGTTTTTATTGCTGTAGTGTACAATAGTTTCTAATTAAATGTGTAGGTATTATTTTATATTTATACTATGCATTTCTAGTATTGCTTTTATCCTATTAAATTATGAAATCATAAAATTGTGAATGAAAATGTTTATCTTCGTTTATTTGTATAAGTACATACAGTTATAATCAGTCCTGTAAAGTATTTAAGTAAAAGTATTCAAATACTTTTTTAAGTATTGAATAACTTGTTTAATACTCTCAGCATGAAGTATTTTGAATGGTATTTTAAATACTTTTTTTTGTATTAAATACTTTTTGGTATTGAATACTTTGGTTTTTTATTTCGAACATTTTATTTTTATCGAAATAATTAGTTAGACAAATATTATTGTCAACTACAATAATAGAATAATAGTTTTATTTAATATTCTGTATTTCTGTGTTAGCCGAAGCCCAAAGGTTTGTGAAAACAAGATTTCTAAAAAAAGTTGTTAAATATTGAATAACAATATTCCCTTTAAAACTATTAGATAACTATTAGATTACCTACTACCTATGTGTTTATATTACGATAATTAGAAACCCACTTTAAAAACCAAAAGTATTTGTAAAGTATTCCAAATACTTTTTCAAAGTATTTGAGTAGTATTTGAAATACTTTACAATTAAA
Organism: Acyrthosiphon pisum; assembly: GCF_005508785.2. Classification (NCBI taxonomy): domain Eukaryota; kingdom Metazoa; phylum Arthropoda; class Insecta; order Hemiptera; family Aphididae; genus Acyrthosiphon; species Acyrthosiphon pisum. The sequence goes on from NC_042495.1 coordinate 64,422,155, forward strand.
GTATTTGAGTAGTATCTTAAATACTTAAAATAAAATGTATTTGAGTATTTACTCAAGTACTTTTTAAAAGTATTCTTTACAGGACTGGTTATAATGTACTATTCTATATTTTTATATATTCATTTTTTAATGGCTCTTGTAAACAAAGATTTTTGAAGAGAAAAACGCATAAACCACCGGTAAAATTTACTATTAGGTTCCTCTACTTAAAATTATGTAAAAAAACAAAATAACCAATCCATATTATAATATTATTATTATGTATGGCGTTCTCATAGGTAAATGTCGTACACGATTTTGTATTTGTATACATATTACAAATAAATACATAAGATAATATACCTACTATACCTATGTACCTATGTACCTACCTATACATGTATGTACTATGTACAATACTACAATGTACCTATAAGGTACCAACGTATTTAACTATTGTCTATTATCTACATTAAATTGCATTAATTGTTTACTTGTATATAATTACCTAAACATGCCATCAAATGGTCATCACCTTACGTAATTTCTATTTTTAAATAGAAAAATATATATTTTACTTATCAAATTTATGTGCCTTAATGAAATACAAAAGACATGTTAACGTGAGAAATTTTGAGTGTGCAGTATAAATTTTTAATACGTGTCAGTTATCTAAAATTCTCGACTATCGGAAATTCCTATACGTATTATCTCTAGGTAAGTACTATAAATAATATTATTCTATATAATTGTATCGGACAAAATATTTCAAAAATTAATAATTTTAAAAAACGTTCTTCAAAATAAAAATTCATCATGTTCAGTAAAAAAAATTGTGTATCCAAGTTTATCCGATTAATTATAAAATGTTGTAAGACGTAGGTGATTATAAAAAATTTCGAGTATTTCAAAATTTTAAAGTACATAAAAATAAAACGTTATTGTAACAATAACTTAAAGAACAATAAATATTCTATTTTAATTAGTAATAATAGATTATATTTTTTTTTTTTTAAATACGTGTAATGAATTTTAAAAATAACTTGGTGTACTGGCATAATCATAATGTTATAACTTATAAGTAACTAGAAACTAATGAAGAAATAATTAAATAAATAATAAATAATATACATAACCAATGTCCAATTATGGTATTTAGATAGATATAATAGGTAACATTTAAAATGTATTATTGTTTATTAAACTCAAAGTCCCACTATATATTTTGTTTTTCCAGCTATTTAAAAAAAATATATCAGATTCTTTACTTCTATTTTCTATTATTATTCTAATTTTCCAAAAAGTGTAAAAATTTAATACAATGCTCCTGATATATTGTTACAATAGCAGTTGAAAAATATTTAAAAAAAAATAGGCACAATTTTTTTTTATAAGCATTTAAAGTTTTAATTTCCACAAAATTTATCAAATTTAAAATTGTATAATTATTTTGTAGTTAAAAATGTATAAAATGTTTGCTAAGGATTGAAAATTTAAAACAAGATTCCATGTAAGTAGTTAATTCTGTTACCAAAAAATCTAAAAAAATACATAAGTACAGTTTATTTTTATAGTCATTTTAAGTTCAAATTTGGACGAAATTACATATTAAAAAACCTAGAATAACTATTTTAGTTATATTGTTGTGATTGTATAATATTATTCGTGGGTACTTGAAACTTCTAAAGTATACTATTATATGTCTATGATAGTATCACGGTTTGTTGTTGATGTATAACGCGTTATAAGTACCTAATGGATATTGTGATATTTGGAATTTATTATAGGTAATTTTTTTTTTTAATACCATAGATATAAAGATAATATAATATATGTTATACCTAGACTGACATACTGTCTCCGTTCAGAATCATTTTTCTTATACAATGATATTATATCAATGAATTCAAATTTAATATCATCCATTATACAGTGACACACTTATAACCTACTGTACAGCATAGCGACATCCACTTGCCCACCCTTTTTCATCTGCAGTTCAAAAAATCATTATAATTATCGTAAAAGTTTACCTTATCTGTTTCTAGATGTAGACATTTCAAAACTTAACCTGAACGTATATGATTACCTATGTGGTATAGTTGTACTTAAGTTATAACGTATAACTTATAAACTATAATATTGGTAATGAACATTGTTAAGGTATATCCCTCAGCAAAGCGACATCCACTTGCCTACCTTTTTAATAATGAGTAGAGAGACGACCTTGCGATTTTTAGTTAGGTTTTACCGAGTATTATTAATGTTATTACTTACTACTTAGTATTAGTTTTTTAGTATTTGATGATGAGCTCATTATAAATTGTGTGTGTAAAATGCGTTAGACGGGCTTATCGACCGGGCGTAGGCAGTAGTTTTATCACGATATTGTTAATTGAGGTTTGCACTTTGGGTCATAATATAATGATGTTATAAGAAACCAGAGATAAGCATGATAGTACTGTTGTAGTAGTCACTGTTTACAACTATCGAGAGCTACAAAACCTATGCGTGGAATTTACGGGCATATGTAATTAAAACAACCTAAACAAATAAAAATGCGATTTTTTTATTTGCGCCACATCTAAAAACTAATTTTGGTTATTTGCGCCGCATAAAGCTAAAAACAAGGGCATCATGTGATTAGGGCAATCTTGTGACTACGAAAATTGCAATTCGCGCCACTTTAAAATAATTAATTTTACTTTTTTTTAATCATATTATTTGTATTATGTATTTTGTTCATCTACCAAGTTCATTTTAATAGATACATTATAAATATTAATACAAATACTAAAATATGCATAAAGTAAAATAAAAAGGTAATCTTATAGGTAACGAATTGTAATTTTAGGTATACGCACTTTATGTATGATATATGAGTACTATTTCACTATTTCAGTTGATAAAATATTTAAAAATCAGGAATATTATATCAATTTATATGACCAATATAACTCATTGTCCAAATGTTTATGTTATAAATACCCCACGTTATTTATTCACGCGTTATGTGCTATCAGTTATCACTGATGTGAGCCCGCGAAATGTATACCAATGATGAAAATCCTTGCACATATCGTGTCATTTCTTTTTCTGATGCAGATTACCAAAATTAATATTTAGATGTGGCGCAAATGACATGTTATTTTTTTATTTTGACGCTGATTGGGCTCCTTAAAGTATTACATACGCACTTAAAATACGTATCTATTGGTGGCGTAAATTACAAATACTGAAATTGGAATTCTTGAATTTACGTGTGATGTCTACTGTGTCTAGGCACGTAACAAAATAGAAATTTAACATTACACCCTAACCCTTGTAGCCCCACATCATATAACGCCTATCCCGCAGTATAATTTTGCAGAAATATTAAAATTGTTTGTACGGTGAAATTGGAGACTTGCGAACCAATGGTTAAGTCAAGATATAGGTAAACCCAAACGTTGAACGTACCTTGGATTTAACTCACTTATTTATATTTGGTTCGGTACCGGCTTATACGAATGTTAAGATGGAAGGAGACCATTTTTGACCAAAATCATACCCTTCCCTTTTCGGCCAAACCACACAGTTTAATGTTTACTTTACTATTTCTAAATTATTAAATGTATTACAATCTATATTATAATAAATTGTTGTCATTGATTATTTGATTAATAATAATTAGATACATAAATACAAACATTTTATACAATTTATATTTTTAATAATTTTCGATATTTATAACAGAAAATAGATATTAAGCTTTTTGGTTTGGTCGAAAAGTGAATTGGCCAAAAAGGGAAGGATACAATTTCGATCGGAAACAGTCATTCCCGTTATGATGATGCAATTTTATACGGGCTATACTGGTATTTGCTTGTCGGAATCGACCAAAAGTGGTCTGCAATCTATATTTATTGGTGTGAAAATACACATCATACTCAAACGGTATAATAAGTTGTTTGGTAGTCTCGTTGACTGTGATGAAGAAAGACTTGACTATAGTAGACACACCTGCTGTCGCTGTCCTGCAGATGTTTTTCTAATACAGGGTGCTGAGTAATGCATCAAGAATCCTCACACCCTTTTTCTTCATAATACAATATTAGTCTCAAATATTTTCAAATTGTTAAGATATTTTACACTACTTAAGGAGTGTCCTGTACAGGGGTGTCATTTCACATTTTTTCATGGGATGCAAAACCAATATTGAAAATCTAAAGTAATACCAGTCACTCGAGTCATCCAATGAATTTTTTTCAATACACATTCAGTGTAAATGTAGATAATTTTATAGAAATTATAAAAAACCAAATAATAAAAATATAAAACCTTTTCTGATAGGAAAGTGAATCTAGTTGGTACTTTGGGAGGTCAAAAGTAAAATTTTTCCAATAGTTTTCAAAAGCGCCGTGAAAAACAAAAGAAAAATTAACGAAAACGGGAATTTTTACGCAAAATCTGTTTTCGAGAAAAATTGATTTTGGTTTTTGGTACAACTCTAAAACAAATGACTATAGGTGCATACAATTTTGACTGAACGTTTATGTTTGCATTTTCTATACATCATTACATTTTTCAAATATTTTGATTTATTTTGAGCTGTTTACGGACATTTTCAGTTTCCATTTCTTTTAGTTTTTTTTTCTATAAATATCAATAAAATTTTATTTGTTGGATAAAAAAGCTTGAAAATTTAATAGAAGGCTCCTAGTATATTGTTTCAAAGGCAGATGAAAAATATTAAAAATCGTTAGATACAGTTTTTTTTTATAAGCATTTAAAGTTCAAAATATGGACGAAATCACATATTAAAAAACCTGGAATAACTATTTTAGTTATTTTGTTGTGATTGTCTATTATTGAAACTTCTAAAGTATAGGTACTATTATATATCTATGATAGTACCACGGTTTATTGTTGATGTATGACGCGTTACCTAATTGTGATATGAATAATTTGAAATTTATTATAGGTACCTATTACAAGTCAATTTTTTTTTTAATACCATAGATAAGAATATATACGTCTATATCAGTCTAGGTATTATAATACCTAGACTGATATACCGTCTCCACTCAGAATTGTTTTTCTTATACAATATACAGTGATATTATATCATTGAATTCAAATTTAATTCTATCCAGTATACAGTGACCCACTTATAACCTACTGTACAGCAGAGCGATATCCACTTACCCACCTTTTTTTTATTGATAATTTTAGATTACCGATTTAACTATTTAAGTATATATAGAAAGGTAGTTATAAGAAAAATGTATTTAGCTCTTTTCAATGAGGTATTTCAGAAAGTATCAAAGCATATTATACATGGCATAGGTACCTACTTTAGAGGACCATAGTTAGTAACCTAGCGAACCAAAGTTGATCATTTGACTGTCAAAATATTCAGAAAAAAAGCTTTACCGGAATCCATCAAAAAATATAGTGGTTACCATTTGAAAAAGAAAATCGATTTTATTATTGGTACAAATGCGTGTTTAAAAATGTTGAAAATGTTATAAAAAAATTGCCTGTTAAAAATAAAGAAACACGGGTCTTTTTTTGTTTTAGGGAAATTCCATATCATTGATCCATAATTTCTAATAAGAACTCGCGTACAATGACATAATATACACCCTGTATATTTTTTGTATAGTAAAAAATTATACAATAATATAAAGTCGTTAATACAGTAATGATACAATTATTTTGAAAGTAAAGTTGAAAGGGGGCCCATTTGATGCTTAATCCGGGCTTGTAACGGAGCTAAAGTGTTGAACGTGATCTGCTGAGCGTAAATTGTTCATGTTTAGCACTTCAACAATTGTAAGACGGAGACAAATAGGTAGACAATATTATTTGCCATGTGCCCATGTAGCGTCCTCTTAGAGTACCTAATAAGTGTACATGCAGATTATACAAAATATTAAATAGTACAAAAGTCAAAAGATAAAAAATCTCGACATAAATTCACTCATAATTTTGTTATTCCTACCCATAAAATACCCACACCACCACCCTCCCATATTTAAGGTATTGCCTGAGCAACACTTGAACCCTATGTTACACGCCACTACAGAGTAAACCTAAATGAAAATTCAAAATACTATAAATTTCATTTAGGATTTAGCTATAGCCTATAAGTATAATGACCTTAGGATAGGTGTAGATATCTTCATTGAATGTTTAAAATTAGCATTTTCTACACACCATAAAATATTTTGACTCATGTTGAGCTATATTTATAGGCAATTTTCATTGAAAATGTTGAGTTTTGTTAGTTTTTTTTTTGCACTTTTGTCGATAAAAAAATTTTCGGTCTGTCAAAATACTTGAGAATGTCATACAAGTATACAACGTTCCTATAATAAGTTGATGTTAAGGAAAATTGAAAAAAAGGTTGAGTGTCTAAGCACAATATTTTTCATGTGCGTCTGAAGTTAAAATTTTGATAAAATTCATCAAAATACGAAAACTGGCAAATTATTTCGAGTTAAAAATTCATAAAAAAATGTCCATTTATATCTAAGCTTTGCAAATTTAATATAACTATATATGACAAATAAATAATGCATAATATTTAAATATAAAGTATATTATACCATTGTCCATTGATTTATGATTATAATGAATAATATTCAATGATTATACATGATTATACCTAAATACTTAATAAATTAAATGAAAATCTCCGACGGAAAAACCGCTAACTAGGTATTTATAGTTTATAGTTAGTAGAGATGAGCAATATGATATGTTTAGATACATTTGGATTCTTGGAAAAAAACCTCGATGTTTTTCGATATTTATTTAAAAGAATAAAATGTTTTAATTCTTTCAAAGCGCTGAATTTAAGCGTTCAATCATGAGTAGAACAATTAATTTGCAAATTAAGATTATATTTTTTCTCATAGATTTACATGGACCTTACATGTAAGTATGTCTATATTTAAAATTAAATATTTTTTTTTTAAATATAAATTCAAGTATTTTTTGAAAAAAAAAGGTATAATATGAAAAAAACTTTGATATTTTTTGCAAAGATATCTTTAATCGTGCTTTATAGTAAAAAAAAATATGATTCTGCGCGCGCCATTTACGTTGGCAATTCCGGAATCCATATTGTCCGTTAATCCGTAATCGACATATTAGGTATTTCAACAATAATTATTGTATATTTGTATTTGTAATTTGTAAATTGTAATCCAGACAATCCAGTATGCCAGACGTGTGTCGATGTGTTGCCTCGCGGTGAGTGGTTACGCGTTTTGTGCGCACGGCTAATCAAAATCTAGAGAGAACGAAAAACGAATTAACGTATCCGACATGGAATATGACAACTTTTTGCACTACTCCAATCGGCTGCTGATGGCTAACGTGCTAGGCGACGTTTATGTGGACCTATCCAAGCTGAAATCGCCTAACAGCCGTTTCATGTTCACGCGTGACCTGCTTCTCAAACACAAAATGCTTGCCGAGACGTTGGACATTGACATGGAGTATGATCATCCCAACGTGTCGACGAACCTCCGACAACAAGGCAACGAATTATTTAAAGCCAAGCAGTACAAGAAGGCTGCAGACACGTACACCAAATGTTTGACAGGCAGCGTTTCGAACACCGAGTGCCACGCGCTCGCGCTGGCCAACCGATCGGCCGCGTACTTCCACTTGGGCCTGTATGAGCTTAGCCTAAAGGATGCGCGCTGGGCCATGGAGTTCAATTATCCGTCTAGGCTCGCGTACAAGCTATACGAGCGGGCCGGAAACGCTGAACGAATGTTGGGCTTGGTCGAACGGGCGATGCAGAGCTACGCCGTGTGCCTGACGCGACTGGATGAGGCGGACATGTCTGTGGAGAAGAGGAGCAAGTTACGGGCGGCGATCGAAAAGGCCCTGACCGAATGCAAGGACTTGTTTACCGAGCATAAAAATACGATGGAAGTACCTCGCGCCGTTGAGCAGCTGGTTGGCGGAAGAAACGAAAATATTCCAGCACTATCGGCCTTTGTAGAACTGAAAATGTCCAAGAATATGGGACGAGGTGTTTATGCCACCCGCGACATTAACCCCGGTAAGTGACATTATAGGTTATTCTTGGCGGAAAATTGTATAAAAGTTTTAGAAATAAAATATTTCATTATAAATTACATAGGTAGGTACCTGCCTACCTAATATTATAATATAAATAAATTACCTAGGTCAGTGCCGGATAGGTATGTATCAGCTCATTTACATAGGTATTCTCTAATTACGTTTAAAATTGTTACGAGCTGATAGGTGGCTAATCATATTTTAATCATGATTTTATTTTCACTCACACTCACACGACTGGCCATAACTTAAGTGGTCCACGGAGATTTTTTCTGTAGCCCACCAAACCAATCTGGCCCTGTAGGTATCAGGTATATTATAAATTACATAACAGTTAACTCGTTATGTCAAAACTCAAGGGACCTAGAAAAACATTAGAGATATCGAGTCTTATAACTCTTTTATTGTAATGTTTATTATTTCAAAGCGATTTCAATTGAATTTGACATTACAACAATTTTGAGATATTGCCGTTTGACATACCCAATAAGAATATAGGTACTGTATTACATATATATTATATAATAATTTGTTTTTTAGTTGTTATTATGATAAATTAACAATAAACAATGGTAAAAAATAATTACTTCATTTTTTATTATTACTCTTATAGGTAACATATAGGTAAGTAGGTGTTTGTAAAAAAAATTTAAGACATAAAAAATAAATAATCACAAAATCATTAGGTAATTTCAAATTTGCTTCAGTGATAAGTAAGTGATATAAATAAATAATAATGCAAAGAATTTGTTCATCAGAACCAGGTGGCTCTCATACTAAACAAACTGTTGATTTTTATATAAATCCCTGTTGACTGTCACCACTAATACTTAGCTCAGGTAAACAATTTTTGAATATTTTAGATTTTTTTATAATTAAGCAATGTACTTTTTTTCCCTCGAACTTTTTTTACTAATATCTTGGAACTTGAAACAATATGTTACAATAAAAATATATAAAAATGAGTGTTCCTGAATTGGTCTAGGAGAATAATTGTATTTATTGAGTGAATAAAAGAAATACCATTTTAATGAACAATAGTTATGTGCGATGACGTTATGTTATCCATGCCTATCTTTATATTAACTTTACCTATTCATTTTCAGGTGATGTTGTGGCCATAGACGAACCTTACATTTGTGGGCCTATTTCAGATCATACAGGTGTTTGTCAATATAGTGGTTGCTTGAATTTAGACTTGGCTCTTATTCCTTGTCCAAAATGTTTATTGGTATGTTTTTTTTTATCATCATTAGAAGTTATAAGATGAGGTATGCATTATATTAAGTCAATATAGGTAGGTACATAGGTATTATTTCTATTTGATCATTTATTATTTTTTAAAACAAAAATACTAATTTGTCTGAACCTGAAGCAATTCTGATTTCTGACTATACCTACATAAATTTACAAATAACCTGATGATTTTTATTGATTTATCTGCCAATACGTCTTAAATGAAAAACTACATTTCTACTATGCATACCTACCTATTATTATATACCTAAAATTTAATATTATGAGATAGAAAATGTGTTAATATGTCAATATACTTTGATCAGGTTTATTACTGCAATAAAGACTGTATGAATAAAGCTAACGAAGATGGACACTATTTGGAATGTCCAATTATGTATTTCATCAAATCAACACCAGGAATAACAAGAATGAATGAACTTGCTATGAAGTGGTTTTTAAAAGACTATTTGAAAATGGGTTTAAAAAAATATTGTTTGATAGTTGATAACTTTTCCAAATCTAAAACTGATCCTCAAACAAGGGGTTTTGATGGGACTGGTCAATATAAGTCTGATAATTTTTTAACGGCTTATTCTTTGGATAGTAGTGAAAACAAAGTTTCAATAGATGTCTTGTTTTTTTTTAATTGTATTGCTGTTGATATGTTGCATTGTTTGATTTTAAGTGGCTTCAAAATTCCAGAATATTATATAGGTTTTGTAGGGGCTTCCTTGGTGCGTATTCTCATTGTTTTAGATTTAAATTGTAGAAAGTTAAACATCAATGCCCCTACTATATCTTTTCAAGGAAAACGCCAACTTACTCTTACAATAGCATTAACTTTATATCCAACTATTTCCTTGTTCAACCATTCTTGTGATCCAAATATAAAACGGAGTGGAGAATTATCTGATAGAATAAGAGTTATGAAAGCAATTCAACCAATTCCCAAAGGATCTCAGGTGATTATATAGATATTTTTATTATTATTATTTTATGTTTCACTATCAAATTATACTTTATACCCCCCCCCCAAAAAAAAAAAAAAAAAAATGTTCATAGCCCTCCAAAACATTCCCTACATTTTGTTTTAGGCTTATTTAATATTATCAAAGTAAGGTCCTATAGCCCTATTAGCCCCTCCCAAATCTCAAACGCTATTTGCGCCTATGTTTAAAATAAAGCAGAAATATATTAGGTGCCTATGTCAAAACATTCTCTTTTGTGACTCCTCCTTACAAAATGTTTGTTATGATATCTTTTACATTTATATTTATTTAGTTAGTTGTTAAATAAACACCTTATGTATTTGTTGTATTTGTAACTAGTTGTGCTGTACTTATGGAATAATCTTTAGAGGACACACCAAAGAATCAAGGCAAGATATTTGCAAGAAACTTTTTAACTTTAAATGCTATTGCCAGCCTTGCATAAAGAATTGGCCAATATGTCATTATATACCTAATCGTCTTTCTACACTGTATGTTATATACTTAAATTTTGTAATTGTGTTTTATGTATAAATATTATGTTTGTTTGATTATTATATGTTTTTAGAAATATTCTAAACTCTAGTATGGCAGATATTGTATCATTGGAATGCGAAAAGTTTGTGGAATTTATAAAGTCAGGACAATCAGAAGATTATTGTGAGCATTTAAATTATTTATATTCTTTTATTAAGCTATTGTTTACTAATGTAAAACGACCATTTCAATTATACGAGGATTGTCTTGAAATTATAAGTACTATTCATATCAAAAGTTCCAATGAACTATACATTAGTGAAATAAATATTGGTTGATATCTCACTTTTATAATAGGTTTATTAATAGCTAAATAATTTTTATTTACATAAAAAATAACAGTGTGTGTTTAACTATTCATATAAGTGATTTTTTTTTTGATTTAAACAAGTTGATAATGGTTTTTTTTTCTTTAAATCAGATTCATTAATTCTATTTCATTATATTAAGAAGATTATTTTTTTTTTATTGTCTAGATTATTAACATACCTATTAATATTATACTTTGACTTTAAATATAATGTATGTCTAAATTTCTTACAAATACGATAGAAAATTTGGGGTTTACCTACATTCCAAAGTGTTTGATGTATGTTATTAATGCCAGGATTAGAATATTTGGTCGTCATCATAGGCGCAAATAGACAAATTATTTTGGGAGGGGGGCTAAAGCGCCTCCTATAATATTTTCTAAAAATTATATATCATCAATACTAGTTATTGACTTTTGAACTGGGGGGACTTGGCAGAAATATGAGGGGATTAAGTCCCCACCAAGCCCCCACCTATTTGCACCAATGGTCATGGTGAAAAATTACTAATTTTGTTATTTTAGTATTTCATTACCTATTTAACGGCGTATTTAACAGCGGCATATCGATACGTCTATGCCGTTTAGATAAAACAGATAATATTTGTTGTTGGAAATCAATAAAAAAATAAAAAATATGTAATATTCGTAACAAAATATGTAAAATAAATTTGGGTTTCTTTCAATTAGAATAAACTAAATTGTACACATTTTTTATTAAATTAAAAATATCTCATTCCAATAAAAATATTAATGTACAATAAAATCCTCTACCTAGTCTACCTACTCACAGTATGAGTATCCACTATCCATTAAGTGAGTGTTGCTCTTGTTACGTGCAGCCCTTTCAGAATCCAAACGATGTTGTAGTTTGAAATAATAATACTAATTTCAAAGTAATAATATGTGTTTTAATAATTTAGAACAATCAAAATATAGTATTATGTAGAATTATTTCGTGGTAGTAGCGGTGTAGCGGTGTATAATGGCTGGTGGCGTGAAGTGACTTCGGTCTTGCTGGTTCAGGTATATCTGATCAGGCTGTGCTCCTGTCTCCCTTATATATGCTGTCAGCTCCTTTGATCTGGTCAGTATACGGAACTCACAGGTGCCTTGGGTATGGTCGTAAAAGTTGTTGTTGTTGTCGTACTGAAGAAACCACCGTCTTGTGCTCATAGGTTGTTATGCTAAATGCTTTAACAAGGAGAACCGCATAGTATGGTTCGAATAAGTAAAAGCGATTATAATACCTTCTAATACATGCCCATTACACTCTCAACTAATAGTAGAAACTACTTGAATCTAGATGAATTATCAGCTGCGTACGCAGGATTTTAGTTCGGTTAGTTTTATCTGAGTAAATAATTTACATTATTTTTTTCTTAACAGATTTTAGATAACAAATTATGGTTATATTCTCAAATTTAGTCTACATTTACAGTGTTTGACCTGGTCATCAGCTATAGAGCCTTCTCGGTCCGTAATAAATTTGGTAATAATTGATGGACGATGACAGACCGTCGATTAGACGATGGCAGACTTTTATTAGTAATGTTCTAAATCAGCCAAAAAAAGAAAAAAAACAGAAACTGATTATCGTCGTTTTTGTCATATTCAACAATTTATTTTATATCTATTAAAAATGACCAACAATTGATCTGTGTGTATCAAAATGGTGGTAAATAAGATTTTTAAAGAAAAAAGAAATTTCAGGGAGGGCCAGAACCCTAGAACCCTACCCCTGCGTACGCCACTGAATTATATTATATCATTTACTTCATATATTTGTAAAACAATATTATGTATAGTATTAAAAAAATCAAATTTCAAAGAATAATATTTGAACCATATATTTTATGGAAAAAAAATGGTAAAAAATTCTGTAAAATAATAGTCTCATTGAAAAAAAATACAGATTGGGTTACTACCTACTAATGGCAAAAATCAGGGTTGGAACGTATTATACGTATGTATAAAACGTACATTTTAAGACACCTTAATTTTATACGTTTTATTCTGTATAAAAGTTTTTTTTGCTGGATTGAACAGCCCTTATCAAGTTATAAATGTATAATAATAAATAATAATTGTCATATTTTGTGATAATTTTTTGAATTTTTTTATATTAATTTTTAAGTACCATTTAGTTCATCTTTATTCTGTCTTAATAAACTACATTAATATTAATAATTATTATTTTATAATAAAAAAAAGACATTTGTGATAACTTAAAATTACAAAAAAAAAAAAATTGTTTTGTTTTTAATTGTATTCTAAATTTAAGGAAATTAAGTATTTCTCAGTCGTTATTTAGTTTTATACGTGGGGTATTATACGTGTAACGTACAAAACATTGTGTAAGCGTATATTTCCAACCCTGATTAAGGTACAGTTTCCAAGCTGCGACTAGTCGTTGTGACTGGCTGCACCATACTGCTCACGGATGAGTACAGCCGCCGGCCGGATCGACTCTATAGCTGTTCCATAGCAGAACAGTCGCAGTTTAGAAACCGTACCTTTACTTCACTGTCCATTACTGATGAGTGATTAGTAATGGGCAGTAGTAGTGAGGTCTAGGGCTCAGAAATTATTGCACTTGAAAGGACAAAAGTTGCATTCTCTTATGTGCCTATAATGGTACAAATATGCACTTATTATATTTTTTTTACTCACAATTTTCATAAATAGAAATAATTTTGTATTTTATAATTTTTATTAAATATTTATTTATAAAAACGGGAAATTGTATATCAACTAGAAATTTGAAAAATGTGATTATACCTAGTGAAAACTTTCAAAATAAATATATATGCATAAAGAATTTTTTTTATTATTTTCAAATTGTATTATAAACATATCATTAATCATCAATTAATAGGTATGCTCTAAAAAATAGTAAAATTAAAAAATATGCTAAAAAAACAAAATCACTACCTATATAAGCAAAAATATGTACTATGAATTTTTAATACTTTTTTTGTAGTGTCGTGAAATTAATTTGAAGCTTACTTAGCAATCAATCTTGTAGCCCAATATAAACATGCAAATGCAACAACTTCCGAGCTCTAATGAAAACGCTTAAAACTTTCATCTCTGCATTTGTTTAATAAGCAGAATAAGCTACAACATAGTCAAAAAAAACATTTTCATAATCCAATGTTTCTGCTTGAAGATACATTTTTTTACTATCAATGTACATATTATAAATGTTAAATCTATCGTTTATTAAATTAAAGTTAAGAAATATTTAAGGGGATTCAATACCGTGATTTTCTGTTTTCGTCTAACACACGCGTGACATAGTATTTTAGACATGTTTTTTGCCAAACATACCAATTGATCTAATGAAGCGATAAGAATTCTGAAAACAGATTTTAATTCGTCATCAAGTCTACTTGAAATCGACTTTCCCACATTTTTGATATTATCTCCCAAATTCCAGAAAAAGTCATATAAAAAAAAAGAGTATTTGAACATTTTTGTATTTCAATTTTTGGAGAAGCTAAAATCAAAAAATCAAAAATGTGGGAAAGTCGATTTCAAGTAGATTTGATGACAAATATCAAATCTGTTTTCAAAATTCTTATCGCTGCATTAGATCAATTG
>NC_042495.1:64436949-64459533 GCF_005508785.2 Acyrthosiphon pisum
CTATGTCGCGCGTGTGTTAGACGAAAACAGAAAATCATGGTATCGAATCCCCTTAATAATTATATATTCTGACACTGAATACTAAATCTATCTTGTCGTTCAGCTATGTATAATACATGCAATATGCATATAGCAAGAATTTATTTTGTATTTAAGTAGCCTACTTTGTTTCTATTTCATATACACGGCAATGGATTACCTTGTTTCCATAATTAATTATTATTGATCACTCAAATAACATTATATATACAATAGTATATTGCCAAATTGAATTCTGTCTAGTGTTTTCAATGATTTTATTGAGACAAAAATACATAATAATGCACTATGTATTAACAAAGCTAAATAGAAGATCAAAGATTAATGTTCCATTGCTTCCGTTGACCGTTAGAAGCATTTCATAACTTCCCCAGCCACCATAAAAGTATAAAAGGTGAACACCTATTTTCCCAAATAAATAGTATGATCATAGTATCATATGATTGTATAAACATTTTTAATATCCATTACAAAACAAACATTTTGAAGAACCTATTTTATATTGTTAATTGTTATTGTAATATAAAAACTAATGAGAATTTGATCTTTTGACACCTCCAAAGTACCAACTAGATTCCTTTTCCTACCAGAAAAGATGCTGTTGAAGAATATTGAAGCATTTTTTCTGTTCCCAAAGTTAATGACACACATCATTGTAAAATCAATATATATTCATTGCTCCGCTTAAAACCTAAAATATTAAATAGTAAAAATTTGTTTTTTCAAAAATGTTAAATTGAATATAAAAAAAAATATTGTGTTAAGTGCTGACTGTCAATTTGGTCATGTGAATATTACATTGTGTTACCAACTTTTATCTTGTTTAACAGCCAAAAAATAATAATATAAAATTGGAAAAATTTTGTATTATATAAACACAGGTTTTCGTTTCATTATATATTGGTTTATTTTATTTTCAGAATTGCTGTATTATTAATTACAACAATATTAGGTTCTTGAGTGTGAATAATTTAATTAACAAATAAAAAGTATACAATTAAAAACAAACATAATTCTACTACTGCCGACAAACTCAAACACGCAACGAAATGAAATGTAGGTACATCACAACTTATTATAAAATGAGATAAGGTAACCAAGAAAATATAAAAACTATTCACCTACCCCCATAAAAAAAATGTCAACAAAAATTAACAACATAGTTGTTGATATTAATAGAATTACTAACTTCGTATATTTAGTGTAAATATGTTATATGATAACCTTGTCTGGGTGTAACAAAGGGCTGTAGCCATTATTGTTAGTTATTGGCTTTAAAAAAAAAAATATCAGTTATAAAATTATTGTTTTGGCCAAGCATACAATGGTGGCAACGCTGAGGAATAACTGTAATCGTATAGCTGAGCTTTGATGAATTCGATCTTGTCTTCTGGTTCAGGGAACGTACTGGCCACACCAGTTTTATATGCATAATCAATTACTTTGTCGGCAATTTTCAAAGAGCACTCTTGTATGGACTGTAATGGTGGGTATAGACTACCGTTTTCTAAATCTTCTTCAGTCACAAGTGCTGCTAATGTCTAGATAAAAAAAAATAAACATTAAGGTCACATCCAAATAATGTATTTTTAATGTCATGAATGACACATACTTGAGCAGCAATTATGAAAACTTCTTCGGATATTGTCTTGATTCCAGCACAAATAACTCCAAGTGCTACTCCAGGGAAAATATATGAATTGTTTCCTTGGCCTGGGTAGTAAGTTTTCGACTTGTAAGTGACCGGATTGAACGGTGAACCACTGGCAAATATGGCTTTGCCCTAGTATATTAATTGTACCATTAATACGATTTTAATGAGAATTATCTGTGGCTAAAACTTACACCTGAATGAGTGTACGCTTGTTCTGCAGTACATTCAGCTTTGCTGGTTGGGTTGCTCAAAGCAAAAATGACTGGATGATCATTGTATGACGATATTTCCTGTATTATTTCTTTTGTAAATACTCCACCAATAGCAGCGGCACCAATTAGTACTGTAGGCTTAACTTTTCTGATAGCTTCAGCAAGTACTTTGACAGGAGCTACAGTTTTGACATACTCCACTTTATGTCCAGTTACTCCGCCCTCAGGACGATCTTTCACTACAAGACCTTTGGAATCAAATAGCCAAATTTTCGATCTTGCTTCTTCTAAAGATGTACCTTCTTTAAGCATGGCCATCACACATAGTTCAGCAATTCCTAAGGCTGCCTGTAAATGATTTGCATTAATAAAATATTTTAAATAATTCCACGTTGAAAATTAATAAAGTGTTAGGTAGGTAGGGCTACTAGTATAAAATAAGAATATATTAATAACATTTTTGTTAATTTTACATACCAAGTATAATATTATTATATATATTAAACAATTTTTCAATTTTTCAATTTTTTCTGTCTATATGACAAAAAAATTAAAAAATGATTTATATTATGAATAATGAATATTAATTAGGTACCTCTCCAGCGCCTTGGAATAAAATCACATTGTCTGATAATCTAGTTTTAGTGATCCGGAGAGAAGCAAACAGACCAGCTAATGCTACAGAAGCAGTTCCTTGAATGTCGTCGTTAAATGTGCAATATTTGTTACGGTATTTGTCCAAAAATCGGAAAGCATTAGAATTTCCAAAGTCTTCGAACTAAAATACATATTTTGTTAAAGTCTAAGGAAAAATTTTAGAAAATGAATATAAAACGATCATTACTTGAATTAGACAATTTTGTCCATAACGTTTCACAGCAGCTTGCATAAATTCATCGATGAAATCATCATACTGTTGACCAGTGACACGTTTTTGCCTAGAACCAACATAATCAGGATCGTCCAACAATAGCTGTTGAAAAGTATTCATTAAAAGTCAAATTATAATAAACGTCAACATTTAGAGATTTTCAAACAAAAACTCACTTGAGTGTTTGTTCCACAATCGAGTGTTACTGGAAGGCATTGGTGTGGTTTGATGCCAGCTAAAGCAGTGTATAAAGCTAATTTTCCAACAGGAATACCCATTCCGTAAACACCAAGATCACCAAGTCCTAAGATTCTCTCACCATCAGTGACAACAATAGCTCTAACATCTTGTTCAGGCCTATACATACATTACAAATATTGCTATTATTATAAAATCTTCTTGTAAAAATTTAAATATAAAATCATTCATATTCTGGGTGAATTTTTTAACAGTAAAAACGAATTATTCCAAAAACTACTAACATTTTTGAAAAATAATTTAAGACAATTTGAAGGGATTACTATTTTTTTTATCATTTTGAAGTTTTTGAATTTTTTTTAATAACTGCATTTTTAATTTTATATTCTGAAGTAAAATATTTTTTTGATAATAATTTTGGCTAAAGTGCATTTTACCAACCCCCTCACAATTTTCAATTTTTTTTTCCAGGAAACTATTTTTTTTAGAAGTTATAGCCTTCCAAAGTTTGCGATTTTACATTTATGCGCTTGCAATGCTACTTGACTGCCACGCGCAGTGCCTATAACAAATTTTAAGTTTTTTTTTTTTACATATTTTAACATAGTCATTTTTTGGGTGAATAATATTATGAATCACGTCATTATTAAGGTGAAATATAGACTATAGTTGAGTACCTCGTTAAGTGCCTAATTAGACTAGGTATATTCGCCTAATTAAACAAATAATAAGTAAATAATAATATTTTTTTGAGGAAACCTATGTATTTCAAAAAGATTTCAAAAAAAATTTACTTATTTTAGTTTAACTGGCCATCGTGTCTGGCGACCGGAGCCGATAGGCGACGGGTGGTCCATTGAGTTTGAAGAATATAACCACTATATTTGTGTTACTTCAACTAACAAGGTTAGGTTTACTTTTTAGTTTATCCGTCTGTCCTACATGAGAAATGGAGTGAATATCTAATGCTGTCAAAATTTAAACTTCAAACGCTCATAAAAATGTAATTTAACTTTCCGATAGACATTACTTTTAGGAAAAAGTAGATACACTTATGAAGGATTTTGTATTAAATGGTAAAATCTTAGATATAAAAAGAAAAGTTTTTATGAATTTCTAATTCAAGTTATTTGCAAATATTCGTAATTTTTACGAAGTTTGACACAATTTGAACTTCAAACGCTCATAAAGTATTATTGTGGATTTACGCTCAACTTTTGTTTTAATATCTACTAACGACATCTTACGAGGAACTTGTATTACACTATTATTTTTTTTGATCGAACGAAATTTTTTTTATCTACATTAGGTAGGTAATTAAAAAAAACCAATAGTAATTATTGAAAATTTAATATGCCTTTCAACATGAGTCAAAATATTTTGATAATGTTATGGTGTATAGAAAATGCTAATATAAACATTCACCAAAGTTACACCAAAAACCAAATTTAGCATAAAATTTCCTTTTGTAAGGGATGTGTAAAATTTTAATTCAACAATAAATCATTGTGGCAAAAATTATAGGATAAAAAACAATTCTGAGCAAACATTTAGAGGACAGGGAATAAAAAATAGCCCCTAGGAAACAGAAAATACAGCCCAATTTGGGCTAGTAATAAAATATTTATAAGTTAGGCATAGACTCAAATCTATTCAATCATCCCAATTTTTCACCAAGTCCAGTCATTAATCGTTCACCCACCACCCTAACCAGTCCACCCCTGCGAACATTGTCAAACTGTTGGTAACCAAGGTTATACCAAACAATTGTAATATATTTACAAAAATATACAAATACATTTTTTTTTGTGTCTGTGTACACTATAAGTAGTTAAAATAATGCTTCGATTTTCAACTTCAGTATCTTGCTCGATTGGAAAGTGAATATTGCTGGTGCATTGGGGAGGTCAACATTTAATCGCCGTGAAAAACAAAAGAAAAATTAAGGAAAAACGGGAATTTTTACGCAAAATCTGTTTTCATCACTTTAAAACAAATGACCGTACATACATGAAATTTTTACTGGTTGTTTATATTTGCATTTTCTATACACGAAATAATTTTTAAAATATTTTGATTTATTTTGAACTGTTTAGGGACATTTCCAGTTTCCAACTTTATTGGTTTTTTTTCTATGAATTTTAATAAAACTTTATTTGTCGAGTAAAAATGCTTGAAAATTTAATACAAAGCTCATACTATATTGTTACATTGACATTTGAAAAATATTAAAAATTCTTAGTCACAGTTTTTTTTTATAAGGATTTAAAGTTCAAATCTTGACAAAATATGGAAAAATCACGAAAACTATCAAATAATTTTGAGTTAAGAATTCATAAAAATTTTTCTTTTTAAATCTAATATATCAAAATTTAATATAAGATGCCTCATGAGTTTGTCTACTTTTATCAAAAAAAAAACAAAAAATATCCATAAGAAAGTCAAACTACATTTTTATGAGCATTTGAAGCTCATATTTTTACAACATTGGATAATTATTCACTCGATTTCTCATGTAGTGATTTTTTTATTTTGTTGTAATTCAAAAACGAATAATTGTAGATACATGTAAATTTCACTGAATGTTTATTTTATCAATTCTTATACTTGATAAAATTTTCAAAATATTTTGACTTGTTTTGAGCTGTTTACGTACAGTTTCATATTTCAATTTTTTTATTTTTTTTTTGTATGAATATCAATAAAGTTTTATCCGTAGGGCCAAAAAATGTAAAAATTTAATACAAGGTTCCTGATATATTGTTACAATAGCAGTTAAAAAATATTAAAAATACATAGGCACAATTTTTTTTATAAGCATTTAAAGATTGAAATTTGACAATATTAACCAAATTTAAAATTGAATAAGTAATTATTTTGTAGTTGAAAATTTATATAAAATGTTCAACTTTTATATCTAAAGATTGAAAATTTAAAACAAGATTCCATGTAAGTAGTTAATTCTGTTACCAAAAAATCTAAAAAATACATAAGCACAATTTATTTTTATAGTCATTTTAAGTTCAAATTTGGACGAAATTACATGTTAAAAAACCTAGAGTAACTATTTTAGTTATTTTATTGTGATTGTATATTATTCATGAGCACTTGAAACTTCTAAAGTATACTATTATATATCTATGATAGTATCACGGGTTGTCGTTGATGTATAATGTGTTATAAGTACCTAATGGATATTGTGATATAATTAATTTGGAATTTATTATAGGTCAATTTTTTTTTTAATACCATAGATAAGTATATAATATGTCTTATACCTAGACTGACATACCGTCTCCGATCAGAATCGTTTTTCTTATACAATGATATTATATCATTGAATTCAAATTTAATACCATCCATTATACAGTGACCCACTTGTAACCTACTGTACAGCAGAGCGACATCCACTTGCCCACCTTTTTTTATAACAAGATTACCGAATTGTAATCCCCAAAAGTTTAAAATATCAAATTATTGTGACACCCTCAGCCCAAAATAGATTGATGAATTTATTTACCAGTTCTTCAGTATATCATACACATGACCGGCGTCATGGATGGATATGAATAGTCCTCTGGGTTTCTGGAAAATAAGGCCATACTTTTGACAGGCCAATCCAACGGTTGGGGTGTAAACGAGCGGCATGAATGCTTCTACGTTCTCAGCCATTACCCTGTAGAAAAGTTTTTCGTTTCTCTCCTACCAAAACCATACATTCAATTGTGTTAGTTGATAAGAACACAAGGTTTAGATCATTGTCATACATGCTTACTTGTAAACCCATTAGGTAAATGTATTTATTCAGGTCGTCACTAAAACGTTCGATATTGGCCAAGGCATGTTTAACTTGCTCGTCTTGTGTCTTAACACGTGGTGGCAGCAATCCATGAATACCCAGGGCTTGTCTTTCTTCGATAGAGAAAGCCATTTCCTAAATGATTATCTTCAATTAGCATAAGTATTTAAATGGTATATTTGAACATAGCATTTAAAATAATTTACCACTAAGTAAGTACAATATTTTTTGTAAATAAATATCAATATTTGTATTTTAGTGTTAAACAAAGAGGAAAAATAACAACAAAAAGATATCTAATATACATTAGCGCAAATAGGGGGAGGATTGGGGGGGACTTAGTCCCTATTACTACTATATATTACTAAGCAATATGGACTATATGGAGGGGGTCTTGGGTCCCCCCCCCAAAAAAAAATTTAGTCAATTCGCGCCTATGATAATATATATAGAATATAGATAATAAGTGTAAGTATGGAATTATACCACATTTCTCTTCAAAAGAAAACCTTGTATTGAAAATATATTTTTCTGTCCTGTATTGTAAATGATAATTTTCCAAAAGATTTTCTTATCTTTAACCTTTGGTGACGCTGTGGTTATTTATTTACGGGGTTATTTATTTATCTACCCCATTCTACTTTTAATATGCTATTAATTGTAAATTATTTTTGTGAATTTTCCATACTCCTTTGAATCATGCCATATTTTGGTAATTATCGTATAACCACAATAATTGTCAAAATATAACTTTTTTTTATAATATCACATACAAATTCAAAATTAATTAGTTCGTACCTACGTAACAATTATTAGGTATACCTACTGCAATATAGAGTAAAAAAAAATATATTAGTTTTATAATTTCTAATATAATAATAAACACTTGCTTACAAAACTATTAAAAATATTATTATTTGAAAGGAAAAAAATTACCCGCGCACGCAACTATGTGGTCCGATACCGGTCGTGTCACTAAAGCTTAATGATAATTTCGATGATATTATATAAACCAAAGTAAATTCAAAACAATATTTTAATTCAATTATAAAAGCGACATTTTAGTTTAATGTTATGTTAATATGTTCAGTAAAAAATTCTTCAACAACACATTTACGATAATAACTCACAATAATTTATAAATAGATTATGATATCTTTTAGTCTTAAAAATATTTAAAATCTCGAACAAACAATCGTTAAAATAAGTTGTAGGGTTGTACCCACAACAATACAACATAACTCGGAGATATATCTAATACCTACTCAATATTTTTGATATGAAATTTAATTTGTTAACAAATTAAAAATAACAATAATTAAATATTGTATATTATATAGATCAATATCTTAACTCAAATAAATTAAATTTCTAGACGACTAAGTTGGAAAACAACGAAGTTGATTTTATGGTATTGATATTTGATCTTACTGCAAGTAGGTACCTAATTATAGGTGGGTTGAACGGTGATTAGATTGTTCACCGACTCACCGTTGTGGTGAAACTTCCTAATTCTACTAGTTAACGTAAAGATACAATCATGGGTTACTTCACAATTTACAGCTAGCTTAGGTACAGCAGCTTACATAGCAGACACATATCTAATATAATTGCAAAACCTTTGATTTCTAAAACTGTAATATGATAAATGTCAGCCTAAGAACTTGTAATATTTTATAATAACGTATTAAGTAATAATAATATAATAATAATACATTTTACTTGTTCACATATTTTGTTAAAAAAAAAAATGAAAAACATTAAATTAATAAGTCTACATATGTATACATTTATTTATCATATTATTTTCTCTTTAAAATTCAATATATGGTTTTACAATTTCGTTTACATATACCCAATTCATAATTGACATTGACTAGTTAATAATAATATTATACATATTATTATCAATAGGTATATTGTATATATTCGATAATTCCTATCACTCCTTGGGTTCTATACGCATATATTACTAATAGACTGCCGAACATCAATTTACATTAAATCGTATTTAATTAATAATAAAAGTTTAAATAATAAATATGTTTTTAAAGTATACCCGCGGTACATTTTAACATTAATTAATGAAGTAAAAAGGTTAACATTCAAGTTCGAACAAACAGTCAATGATAGACATAATTGCATAAATAAAATAAATGAAAAATATTTATGTTATAACTTTTTATTTTTTGCTATCTTTATTAATTATATTATATATTTTTATGTTGCTATTAATCTTATGTGCATCGTATATATATTTATTTAATATAACATTATTACATTAATTATTATATAAGTTCGTCTATTATGTTTTTTATATAAACGTACAATATTACAATGTATTTATATTGTATAATAATTTAATGTCAAATTAAAAATCAATATTGTATGAAATGCTAGTATGACACAAAATCTTTTTTTTTTTTTGTTAATCCATAAAATTAATTCAGGAATGTTAAAAAGAAATTACTAGACAGAAAATGCAATTTGTGTATAAGGCAACATTATAATATGTTTTATTTTTTAAACAATAAGGCAACATTATTTTCTTCATGTATAGATTGAAGACATTAGCTCTCTTTTTATTACGCCATAATACCATAAATACACAATAACAACAGGTAGGTTATTATAATGGGTTAAAAATGAAATGCATAAAAGTGAATGTATGGATATTATTAGGTACCAAGTAGGTCCGCGATTAAGATAAAATAAAAACGGTAACTACCTACACCTTTTTAAATATGCAGCAGGTAACAACAACAATACAATATGCATGTACGCTGCTGACCAACTTTACTGCTCTGGGGCTTAAAAACATCGACTTTATGTACCTACCTATACCTATTATAAATTTGCACTATATTATATTATAAAACCATAATTTATGCCATAGGAAAGTCTACCTTACACATACAAATATATAATACGGTGGCAGCATTGTGTATAAAATAATATTACAAAAAACCAATAAGCTAACGTGTTTTTACTTATTAGTTATTAATAATTAATGAAGAACATAATATTATAACCGTTCGATAGTTATAGGTATCCGAAATTTATAAATATAGAGGTTATGACTCTGATATTTATGTCCAACGTGTTGATATTATATCATTCATGGTAGTAATTGGTAAAATATTGAGTCCGTGACAGTGCAATGCACACAAAATTTAAATATGTGTTTTAGCGTAAGGTATGATACGAACGACATTGCGTTTAATATATTTACGGGTTAAAGAAGAACATTTTTAATAAATCAAGTAACGAGAGGTGTATCATATTTGCCTTTGTAATGCCCTTGTGGCAATGACACTGACCTCTGAACTACATACGTCCGTCAAAATATTATCCCATGCCACCAGAAGTCTGAGCTCAGAGTAGTACATTAATGATACACATCTATAATGATATATATTATGTATTATAATACGTTTTAAGTTTTCGAAATTACATTCTAATCGATTTAGTACTTTCGTAGTGTAACCGATAACATTTCGTACTCGTAGTGCATATGGTACCTATATTAGGCATGTACATATTTAGGTATAAACGAGTCAAAAGAATATAATATAATATATTTAACCAAGGCGCAGGTTATTATATAATTTAAAACTGCATGTTTGATGATTATTCGAAAGTTTGAAAGCTTTAACCATATCAAACGAGTAAAATTCGTCAAAATTTATGAGGATAGCGTCAATTATAATATTATATGCTACCTATAAGCAATACCTAAGCATTTATGTTAGCACAATCGACCAATTCAATTCACATTTTGATTGTATAAATGTATAATACTCGATTGATGATTAACTTAATTTAAGTCCATATTTTAATAATACGTATAATCCTGGAATTGAAAACGATTTTATGATTTATTTAATATTTAAATGTTTTGAATTTTACAAAGGATTATAATATGCCTCGGTATATTAAGTCACGTAATAGGTCACGGGGAGGTTAATTAATTATTGAGTTTAATTTTAATGAATAGCATATTAAATTCCTTATCCCTAAACGACCTAAGCACAACAATGGTTATAAGTAATTGTTTTTTTTATAGACATCTGTAAAATAATAACAATAACAACGATAAAGATAAAATAATAATACACAATTTTCAAAAATGTAATTAAATTCACTTGCACCTAAGTCATATTTACTCATATCGAATATTGATTATTAAAATGTAGTGCATTTTTGCATAAAATTAGTTAAAATCGATGTTTTAAAATTGTAGTCTGACGCGATCGACAAAAGTCAAAGTATTTTTTTTCCAACATGGACCATAATGATATAGTACCTATACCTACGGCTATAATACATAATATAACAAAATAAACTATGTATTATCAAGAGAAATATAGTTGGTACATAAATTACTTAACCATTTTAACAATCAATGATAGGTCTGTTACCGCTAAACAATACCACTGTAAAATAACATAATATCCAAATTACATATCTAAATTTAAAAAAAAAAACTTTAAAGTAACTAGAAAATAAATCTTTGATAGAAACATACGCATACCTATTATATATATTATACGACACGCACATAATAGACGACTCTATATACTTTTAAAAACAGGCAAGGTCGTCGTCATACACATTACCTATATAGGCCATATATAGGTAATATAATATATTGACTACAGTAGTTGTGTACAGGTTTTATTATAATAGATGTATTTTCATGACTAATGTCCCGAAGAGAGGGTATTTATTAGTAAGCATTAATATTCAATGGAGTTATTAATTCAATGCCTATTGGTAAAAATAGCATTAAATAATAAATTATATTTAAAAACGCGGAGGAAATCGGTTAGTGTATAATGAAGAAAACCGTCAATATAGAACATACTTTATTTACATTTTGACGAGTAAAACCGTTTCATTACCTATAGAATTAGGTTTGAGCACAATATAAATCACATCATTCCGAGTTTTAACAACACATCTAAATCCATAAAATGAAATGAAAATCAGTACATAAGAAGGTTAACAGTCATTATACATTTCCTTTTCGTTCCTTTGTGTTCATTTATGCGTTCACACAGACATATAGATCACATAATAATATATTATTATATGATCAATGATCATTCTTGAACTTGCTCTCCTTTTTATTATATATATATTATGCAACAACATTATAAAAAGTCATAACTCATATCTCATAAGTCCATTATGTGTTTAGGTGTTAGATATAGAAAAATTAAATAATATAAATGTCAAGAAGAGAGTGGCACATTCATTTTTTTTTTATAAATTAATTCCGATTTTTTTGTTATTATAGCACAAGCCACTAGCCACCAGTTTATGAATTCATAACTTATGATATCTTAAAATGTTTATTATTTAATGAATAACATTATAACAAGTAAGTAGTAGCAACATTCACAAGATCCACTAAAATTTATGGAACAAGCAATAAGCAACACTAAAATGTATGGGACAAGCAATAATCAATTACTTTTTCATAATATTTCTAAATTGTATTAGAGCGTGTACACAAATTTCATTCGAAAAAAATCAAAATTAATTTTTTTTATATATCTTTAAACATACCAATCCTGATATAGTCTGATAGTCAATAATGCATACCTATCCGTTATAAATGGTAATAGAGTATGGACTAAATACAGGGGCGGACTGGGCCACTGTGCTACAATGAAATTGCACAGTGGGCCGGTGCCATATTAATATATTATGTCTCCCAGGCGGCCAGACGGCGTGGCGGGCTGGTACAAAATAATCCACCTGGCATAATATTATTATTTTTTACGATTTTTTTAGGCCCTCTTCTATTTAGAACACCTTTGTAGCAGACCAACATGATCCACTCCACTCAAATAAACTTAAAATATCTACTTATACTTAAGGGACCGCATTTTAATGCAAAATGCATTATTTTTTAGAAAGTCTTCAGCAATGCTTTTCAAGAATAAAATCCGTTTCATACATCAAAAAATTGAAAACTAAAACTTTTATTTTGCATTTTTATCAGTTTCGGCGTTTTTTGAGCAATAATTATTGTAATCTTATTAATTTTTAGTGCATTCATTTATACATGATATAGGTACATTTTTTGATTGAACTTAATTGGTACCTAGTTCAAAACATTTTGTTCCGACCATTCATAATTTTTCCATCATACTATTTATGATTTCGATACATCGGTAACGACTTTATCGATCTACAGTTTAACAGCTGTTCTAACCTGACCAATGTCAGTTGGTGCAACACCATAATTGCGTTTATTTCGTTAAGTTCGAATTTTTGTTTGATCAATAATTGTTAAAATCAATTCTTTGGTAAATATTTTACGGTATTTTTGCTATTTTCAGAGCAGTTTTGGAAAGTTTTAAGTACATTTAATCCCGGGCCCGTGGTTGTAAACGCATAAACAATAAACATTGAACTACTCATTCAAAATTTGATTTTAATATATCCAAGTATCTACTTCAAAAAATATACTGATTTAGAAATTAAAAATTTGTTTCAACAAGAAAATATGTAAAAAAAATAATATGGCTGTAGACAAAAAATCATTAAGTTCAGTCGCTTTAAGTAAAAATAAATAAATTGTTGTAAAGAAGTTTACTATGGTCTATGAGTTACTGACTTAAACGATTAATTATTTCTTAAACTATTGTGTATCTAGCTAAAAATATCCATCTATCTATGAAGTATTTTATAGTCTACATTCTATCTATGATTTAAAGTACAATATAAATAACAAATAAATTAATATTACCTCTGATAAATTTTAATTTTAAAAACATTTATCACTTGTTGATTATGGTGATTGGTAAGTAACCAAAAGTCAAAAATTAAATTCTAAAAATTTAGGTTGTAATAGTATAGGGCCGATTTTTTTTTTAAATGTATGGGTCCAGTCCGCCCCTGACTAAAGGCCTTCAAAGGTGTTACCTTAAAATTGGCTATTAATATAGAATAAAATATATTATACTCTCATTCAGGTTAATATAACTTTATGCGCACCAACAATTTTTATTACAAAAGCGATCATTAACCTTGTAAAAAATGCTTGTTCGGTCATGTCTTTTTTTTTATCACTTTCACCAGGAAGTTGCATTATCATGACTTATAAAATTTCTATAATTTCAATCAACAATACATTAGGTAGATATATTTTATAACTCGTTTCTAATATTGATCAAAAGAACAACACAAATCAAGAAATTATCTATAGAATTATCCTCAGAATTAACCATATAATTTGATTCTATCACATTGCATTACTAAACACATTTATTGAAAGCTGAAAGTAATAATTGTAAAATTAAAATATTTAAACTAGTTATTGTTTGTACTTTATCAAAACTCAGTTAACTTTTCATATGTATAATACAGGTAAAATTTCAAGTCATAACTCATAAGGCATAATGTACACATTAAATATGTGAATGTTGAATAGGCTTGAAAGTTGAAAGACAAGTTTTACCTTAACGTGAAAATTACAAATTCATTTTATTTAATATTTTGGTATTTTTTACATTTTCAATAAACATACTTTGAACATGCCATTATAAATTAAGTATCTCTAAGTAGTCATATATTGAATACCTACGTTAGAAAATCAATTTAACACGGAACATATGGCATTGTATTTTGTTGTATAGACATCAAACATGAATGACTTGCAATTAACTAATTATGCTTCATTGCAAATTCTAAAATATTTATATAAATTTACAATGTCAATGCCACAAATGTACCATAATGATATGATGGTCATTAAATATTGATATTAATTATAAAAATATAACGATACTTTAATTAGTAAATATGTATATATAATAAATATACATAGATACATGTAAATTGAACAAATTAAGTAATAAGATAGCAAAATCACAGTTTATTAGAAAGTTAGAATCCTAATTTACTTGACTATAATATAGTTAATAACATTGTTGGTTAGAATACACCTATATGAATTATTACGTTTGTATTATGTATTTATTACCTATACTAAGTTATGAAGTTAAGAGTTTAAATTAATTAATTTCTTGAATGAATTCCCCTTAAACGAGCATTAAGAAATTCTAAGAAAAATTAAAATGAGGTAAGACCTATTTTTTAAACTAGTTTATAAACTCAATCTACCAAAATACCAATATCAAGTTCTGTGGTTTTTTTTAAGCCACAATAATTGTATATTCTGTCCCGAGTAAAAACATAATAAGGTACACAAATAATAAGTCTCATTGCGGTTACAATAACATAAAATAAAGCAAACATAATATGCAATTATTTTATCCTTAAAAAATGTATAATAATGGCTATAAGACCTTCAAGATAACAGGTTGTCCAAGTTATTTCAAAGTAGGATTCATGATAATCAAGTTCATAAAACAAATATAGTTGTCATTATTATGTAGGTATTTACAGATCTTTTAAGTATTCAAATAAAATTATTTAAACATATTTTTTTATATTCTTATACTATTCTATATCCATTTTTTTCTTTAAATATATATATAATATTATATTCAGTTATGTATTCTAAATAATTTTTTTATGGTATTTTTATTCTTAATGCAGAATACTTCTGTAAAATATTGAAATAAAAAACAAAAAATTCTTATTTGCTCAATTATAATTTATATAAGCTACCATAGATTACTTATATATTAAATTGTTTTTTATTTATATTAGGAACAACTGAATAAGCTCCAAACAGGCCAATGGCATATGCTAAAAAATATTTATGTACATATAAAAATACCTAGGTATAATACATGGATTTTAAACTAAGTTGTATAAGTAGGCAGAATATTTTAATTAGCTTTATAAATTTAATAGTTAGAATGATCCCTTTTTTTCCCTAGGATCCAACCAAATGTGCTATAATAAAAAAATGTTAAATATACAAATAAATTTTACAATATTTAAATAAATATTAAGTTGGTATTCAAATATATATTTACGGCTACACAGAGTATTTAACAAATGATATAATATTTGTAATTTTAAATTGTTACTATAAATTTCAATTATGTCAATTATATATTTTGAACTAATAAATAATTCAATAACAAATGAACATAACATTGAATTTGTTATCAAGAGATGTTATACATTATCATTAAGGACCTACTTAATATTTTATTATAATTTACTACTAAAGTACCTATATGACACTATCTAATCCTAAAAATATTTAAAATCAAATAATAATAGTTATTATTCTGGTTATTATAATACCATGAGTGTGTAAATAATAATAACCTTTTTAAAGAATATATTATTTTGTTGATGGAAAATTTATTACTTATATAGTTATATAGCCATATTGGTAACTACATGTTATTCTTAGTTTAACAAAATTTAATATTTTACCCTCGATTTTACCTAAAAATATTAAGGGCGTATATTAAAAATTCTTAATTTATTCAATGTAGTCAATATATAGGCATAATATATTTATATATATTTTAAATCTAATTTTTACCTATTTGTAATAAGTTTTTTTTTTTTTACCAAAGAACTCCCTAAGATATAGGCATTTTTTTTTTTTAAATTTAGGTAAATCATAGGAACTTAATACAAATTACTCTTTTAAATTATTAGTTATCTACCTACCTTACGAAAATAGTTAAAATATAATTTTATTTAGTAACTAAAAGACAAATATTGCTTAAATATGATCAATTAATAAAAATAATTGATAATTTACAATTGTCAATTAAGTAGGCTATAAATAATTTGAAAAATCAAATTGATATCATAAGAAAATTACGTTACTAGTACTTACTAGAATAATACATATTATTTATTACTCATAATATAAGTTTATTCAACTTGGAAAAAAAATCATAATATTAAAAAATAAATAGGTAAACAAATTAATATTTAACTGAATAAACACTTCAAAACGTTCGATAAAAAAAATATATAAAAGTGTGGTAGATCCACATAACATGTAACACAACGTAATTTGTGTCTATATGGTTATTTTCAGTCTTTGGGGCAGGTAAGTAGTGACTATAACTATATCACTAGTGAGTTAAATTTTTGAATTTCCCGCGACCGAAAAACGCGCAACTCGCGGAATCCCCGCGCATACTGATGCGACCTCCTTTTTGCGAGACGTAACGTGACGAATCATCGTTTTTCTGATGGTTGCGAAAAAAAAACGTTGACTCTAAGTCTCAAAACCGAAGAAAAGAGTAGAAATAAAACAAAAAATATTGATGCGTTTCATACCTTGTTCAGTCGTCCATCCCTCATCTGATCCAGTCCGCTGATGGTGGCCGGCGATATGGACACGGCGGAACCCTGGGGGTACTGTCCCAAACGGTCGTACGATGACATTTCACGGGCGGCGGTGCAAGACTGTGGAGCCGGACACTTGGATACTGAAAAACCCAGAGTTTCGGAGTGACTACGGCGGCGGCAGTGAACGTGCTGGCACGGACGTCGGCAGTCGATTGAACGAGATCGCGAGAATTGCTTGCGAACTGTGGTGATTGGTGAGTGGTGACACGGGACACGCCGGATTAGCTCCCGGTGTTGTCGGTATATCAGCGGTTGCGGTCGTCGGTGAAAGGAAATCGCACCTATATAGTCAGTCGGTAGCCGGCGTTATCCCCACCGACGGTGTCTCTCACTCACACCTCTCTCAACGTCGTTCGCGGGCTGCACTGTCGTGCGAGCGTGCATGCGCGCGCTTGCCACCCCCACCCTTATAGAAGCAGGAGAGCCCTAGAGGCGGGCGAAAAATCGTTACGCCGATGTCACGGCACTTTGAAATTCGTGTTTGCCGTATCTTTATTTTATGGTTGCCGTAGACTACCGGCGAAGAGACGATATATAGGATTTATCATTTATCGGTCAAAAAATAAATTGTGCTATTAGTTTCGAAATATTTCAAATTCTCGATAGATCGCATTCGCATAGAGGACGAGCTAGAATTTAGAAAACTCCTATTTTCTTCAATGAACTCAATGAAATATTTAAATAACTAAAAGAAATCGTATCCGAACCGGAAACATGTGCAGCATGTAAAACAAATGAAATCAACCAATTATCACCAACAAATTTCTCATAAAAAAATTATCCTTACAAAATATTCTCAAAATAAAATGTGCAGAATTAGAGTCTTTTAATAATTATGATAGTGTAAAATTTATTTGCATTTTTATAATGTAATGATAGACATGGTTTTTTTCTTTGAAGTTAACTGTTTAAGCAACAAGCAGTTATTTTTAAATAGGAACATGCAAACAACGAAGGTCACCAAAATAGCTGGCACGGCAGGGTTAATAAAATCTCAAACACGCAAGTAGGTATTGAAAGGTTCCCCAAACGCCCATCCCTAAGCCATATAGACACACCGATTGGGGCATCGCCTACGTGCCACCGCATCATTCATCCATCAAAATATTAAAATCTGTTGGGTTACGATAAGTAACGACTCCGAACTCGCTGTCAATGTAGCTCGCTCTCTCACCTTTAATTAGTATAAGATGAAATAATTAAATAGTCAATGCACAGAATTGAAACTGTCATTCCTACACTCCTACTCCCGACATTACAAATTTAGTGATGTGTATTGTGTACATAATTCAATCATAATATATGTACGGTAAATGAATAATTTCCAAACGACATTTTTCGGTGGAATAAGACATTCTCCCCTCCCATATTTTTTAAAAACGTATTTGAATTTAAAATTAAAATTTTTTTTTCTAATGTCTAACGGAATAAATTTCAAAAATGTCCACATAATTATAAAATATGTATATTTTAATGTCAATTGATCATTGAAAATACGTCTCTTTGATAGAATAACAATAATTATTAATTAAAATGAATTGTGAGAAATTGTCCTACATTCTATATTTTGTAAATTACCAATTATATAAACTATTACATTTTTTTTTTTTTATCAAAAGAGAAATCACTGATTACATTACTTATATTATGTTACTTTGTTGAGTAACCCATCATTAAACTAAATTTGTTTTTCAATAATATTCCCTAGTGTATTATTTTATTTCTATTTAAGTTGACTATTAGTATACACCAGTGGCGTGTTGAACTCATTTTTTGTGAGGAGAAAAAATGTATACTAGCTACCCCCTTGATGTTTATAACAGCATTCCCAACTCAGTAAAAAAGTTTAAATTAAAAATTTACAAAATATGCGTACATTTGTAACGATTTGTATAATCGGATATGATATTTCTACGATATACCTAGTCACATAGGTGACAAGGTATTTTGTGGCAGGGGGACCACCCAACAACCAACAATTTTGAAGCAGCAATTGCTCCAAAATAATATCTTCGAAACGCCACTGGTATACACTATAGGTATTATGTTACTACATACTACTGCTCAGTTTCAACTTGCAATTAAAACTGCTTAAGCAATTAGGGAATGTACTCTAAAATATTTTATGATGGGTTCATGATATTAATTAGGGGTTTGTACTTTAAAAATTACCGCTGTTGGAAAACTAAATCTGGTACTATCACAGTACTACAAGATCAGAAACGGAAATTAATGAAATATTTGTTCACCAATCAGATGACAAGTATGATAATTTCTTAAAAGAATAATATGTATAAACTTATAAAGGAGTATTATCCTAAATGAATTATAGTTTGTCTCAACTAATTTACAATTATAACTTGGAAGTACTTATTATATAAATATATATTTTTTGAAATTGTAGCATTACTGTATAAATATTTACTAATGACTGTAAACACTAAACAGTGTCAATCTAAGACCTGGATGTCTGGTCCGCCCTAAAATAGCCTCAGGTTGTTTTTATTTCTATTGGAGCCAAAATTAATAGATTTATCCCTTTATAAAGGACCATTTAAAATTATTGTGCTAGCAGTAAGACTGACTGAACTGAACTTAAGACACTGTATCTAAATATCATTACAATATTAAAAAGTAAAATCTTAAAATATATTATCTATAAATATTGAAATAAAAAAAGTCAAGTGTTTTTAAATTAGTTAAGTATAATAAAGTTATTAATTTTATAGATGTGTCGATTCAAGAAGAAACAAAGTTAACTAATATAATAGTTAGATGTCTTAAGAGTTAAGGAGATGACTATACATAAGATATAGTAAAGAAATAATTTTACAGCTATATAATTTTATTGCAAATATATCTAATGGTTATTTAAAAATAAGTTACATAACAATGAATATAAAAACATAAAACTGTTTACTTACTATTAACAGATTTATTTTATATACAATAAATTAATACCGAATGATTTTATTTATTGCACTTAAATAATATTAGGTACACAAAAGTAGTAATTTGTATTTTGTTGTAAATACTTTTTGTGTCAATATAATGCACTGTATTATTTAAGTTGTATACATTAAATCTTTGACAAATTAGAGCTAATGGTTAAGTCATGATGTACCACTATATAAAATTATTTATAATATCTATAACCAACTTACAATAGGTATTGTTTTACAACACTTATTTAATATTATCTAAATAATAAAAATTTAGGAGCCTACATATTATATTTGAATATATGTATAATAAAAGTTAACATTTAATTAACATATCTAAATTTAAAATTTTCAAGATAAAAGCTTTAAGGTTAGTAGTTAACATAAAAATGTTGACTAGATGTTATGAATACTGTTAAAATGATTAAATAGAAATACTGAATTATAATTATTTGAAATTGATAAAATGTTTTCAACTATTTTTGAATTTGTGATTAATAATCTTAGTGTTTTTTAAGGTGATCTCCAGTAAGATCATGAATAGATTTGGATTTTATAGGTTCAGTTTCTTCTGGCCAGCTGTATTTTGGTGGAAGAGGGTTGTCGTAGTTAAAATCATACATCTGTGATTCAATAAATTTCTTTTTATCCTTTGGCTCTGGATAATGGGATGCGATTCCTACATAATAATAATTTAGTTATTATAATGGTCCAAATTAAAATAACTTTTGTTACCTTTTTCATAAGCATATTCTGCTATTTTGATTGCAATTTGTAAAGAACAATCTTTAATCAAATTTAGTGGAGGATAAATGCTGCCCCTTTCCAAATCTTCTTCAGTAACAAAATTAGCCAATTCCTAAATTTAATTGAAAATTAATGGTATATTTTTTCATATTAAATTCAAAATTTAGATGGTAATTTATATACTTGTGAAGCTATTAAAAATAAATCTTCAGTAATATGATGTATCCCAGTACTGATAACACCAAGAGCTACCCCAGGGAATATATAAGCATTGTTTCCTTGTCCAGGTGTAATTGTACGTCCATTTATAGTAACAGGTGGGAACGGTGAACCACTTGCAAAAATACAACGGCCCTAAAATGTTATGATTTGTATATAACTTGCATACATTATTTTATTTCCTATATTTTACTTGAGTGTGGGTGTACGCTTGCTCAGCAGTACACTCAGCTTTTGCTGTTGGATTACTAAGAGCAAAAATTATGGGTTTTTCACAATAAGAAGCAACATGCTCCAGCACTTCTTTATTGAAAGCTCCTGCTGCCGCGGCAGCACCAATCAACACAGTTGGTTTTATTTCCTTGGCAACCTCAAGGAGACTTTTCATAACTTTGTGATCTTTAGCATAAAATGCTTTATCACCTTGTAAGTTTCCTTCAGGTCGATCTTTTACCAAAAGACCATCAATATCCATCATCCATATTTTACTACGTGCTTCTTCTAATGAGCACCCCTCAGTTAACATAGCTCGTACAGTTAAATTTGCAATACCAATAGCTGCCTAAGTATTATACAGAAAAAATTTATATTAAAGAATATTAATCAATAAACAAATGATATTTACTTCTCCTGCTCCCAAAAATAAAAATGTTGATTCTGAAATACGTCTTTTAGTCAAACGACGTGAAGTTAGAAGACCACCAACTGCTACAGATGCAGTACCTTGAATATCATCATTGAACGTGCAATATTTATTACGAAACATATCCAAGAATCTAAAAGCATTATGGTTTCCAAAATCTTCAAACTGTATCAACACATTTTGTCCATATCGTCTAACTAAAGCTTCCATGAATTCATTAATAAATTCATCATACAAAGGTCCCAAAATACGCTTTTGTCTAAGGCCAATATACAAAGGATCTTCTAAAAGTTGCTGAAAAAATGTAATCAAACACAAATATAAAAATTATTAAATTAGGGAATTATATTATACAATATTAATGTAATGCTAACTTCATTATTGGTTCCCACGTCCAGTGTTATTGGTAAACATTGATGAGGTTTGATTCCTGCTAAAGCAGTATATAATGATAATTTACCAACTGGTATACCCATACCACATGCTCCAAGATCCCCTAGGCCAAGAATACGTTCCCCATCAGTTACTACTATTGCACGAACATTTGGTTCTGGCCTGTATCCCAACAAAAAACATTTGAGCAAGTGTTAATTTTATAATATAATATTATAAGGGCCAGTTGCACCGTCTACGGTTAAACTTCGATTAAGCTTAATCAGCTGATAACAGATATTTAACCGGGCAAATTCGGCCGATTAAACTCCGGTTAACTTTAATCAGAGACGGTGCAACTGGCTCTAAATAATTGAATAGAACTAGTATTAATATAAAATACTAATAAAAAAAAGTGGGTCTTGCTTTGCGTACAGCAAAAGTAGATTAAAGTGGGTCACTGTAATATATGGTGTTAAATTTTAATTGAATGATATAATACCATATTATATTTATTATTACTGACAAGTCAGTCATCCTATGATATATTACTAAGTATACAGCATGTCCCAGA
>NC_042495.1:64459583-64479283 GCF_005508785.2 Acyrthosiphon pisum
AGTTTTTTAAATTTCCAAGATAGCCATTTTGTTGATCGTATTTTTCAAAACAGTTTAAAAAAAAATATTAAAATTTAATGAAAATTGTTCAAGTTAGAGCTAATTATTATTTTAAATTTCTAAGAATAATAGTTATGTTACCTACGCATACGGCATTAGCAAAATACGATTCGCATGTTAATTATTACAATCACGCTGATTTTCGACTAAAATTAAAAATAATAATTAGCCCCAACTTGAGCGATTTTCATTAAATTTTAATATTTTTTTTTTGAACTGTTTTAAAAAATATGATCAACAAAATGGCTATCTTGGAAATTTAATAAACTTACTTGCCTAAAAAATTTTTTTGAAAATTTTTGAATTTTTTAAAAAAAAAATCGAATATTATGTTATTTAATCAGATTTTCCATACTTATGACTGTAAAAAACTGCATTTAAAATATTGATTTTCCACGGAGATACTAAGGGTGATACGGGACTTCTGGGACATACTGTATATGATGATATTATTGTGAATAAAGTAATGTATTTACCTATTTACTCGGAACCTTGTTTTAAATTTGCAATCTTTAGCTATAAAAGTTGAATATTTTATAAATTTTTAACTACAAAATAATTATTAAATTTTAATTTTATCATTTTTGTCAAAATTCAAAATTTGAATGCTTATAAAAAAAAATGTGACTATGTATTTTTAATATTTTCAAATGATATTGTAATAATATATTAGGAGTCTTTTATTAAGTTTTCAAGCTTTTTGACTTAACGAATAAAATTTTATTGAAATTTATAGAAAAAAAAAATTAAAAATATTGAAAATTTTATCAAGTATAGGAATTGATAAAATAAACATTCAGTGAAAATTGCATGTATCTATTTGTTTTAGAGTTACACCAAAAACCAAAACCGATTTTGCGTAAAAATTATCGTTTTTCCTTGATTTTTGTTTTGTTTTTCCCTGCATCTTTGAAAACTATTGAGAATCTCAAATTTTGAATGCACTAACTAGATTCACTTTACCATTTAACAAGATACCGTTGAAGAAAATCGAAGCAGTGTTACTACCCAAAACGGTGATGACAGACACAAAAATAACAAAAAAAACATATTATTGTAAAATCAATACATTCATCGCTTCACTCAGAATATAAAATGTAATAATTATAGAAATATATGCTATTCGAATACTATGATTCTTTATTAACTTCAATTGGGAAAAAAAAAAATTTTAAATAATAATAATTCTGATTAATAATCCTCAATTTTTCATAGGCTGTTACAAATTGTTATTTCTACTACTTTTTTTGTTGCAATTGATGCATTTTATATTTTAAATAGCTAAATAAATTTAATAATAAAAACTAAAAATATATAATATGTCTCAAATAAGAGTAACTTCAGGTGGCTGTGCACGATTGGGGTAATAGGTATGGCTAACACGAGCCAAATACAATTCTCTCGGAAACCTAACTTTATTAACGAAACAACTACATAGTTTACATTTTGCTAAGATTAACACAGTAAAGTATTTTTTTACCACGTTCAATCGTTGGAAACAAAAGCTGACAATGAAAACTAATTTAATTGATGAGTGTGATCTACCGGTCTGACTAAACTACACACAAATCAATTGTCACCTGAGGTTTTATTTGAAATAGCAATGTTTCAAATTTTTTTTTTCAATGTGGTGTACTGTTTTTCTGGTTGTCCGGCGACGCTGATTGTTGTATTTAATCAAACAAAGACGTTGTGAACAATAAGATTATGTTACTACCATCTTCGTCGGAAATCCAGTTACAACAGTAAAACCACATTGAAAAAAAAAAACAAAAAATTTGTAAAAGTGAGTTACGTCTTTTTTCGTTGGGGCAGTCGAATTACACAAAAAGGTAGACAAGTGGGTACCGCTCTGCTGTACAGAAGCTGTAATGGATGTGTTATATTTGAATAAAATGATAAGCCATTGTATACGAAAAACTATATGCGGTTAGAGTAGTCCTTATAATATAATTTTTAATTTGTTGCTATGGTGATAAACAAAGCGTTAGAAATTAAAATTAATTAGGGGTTTTTAGTAATTTGTTGGTAGTTTTTCTTGACGCTTTCTAAAACTACTTGGAATTTTCAATTTTGACCCTCCAAAAGTACCAACTAGGTTCACTTTTCTATCAGAAAATATGCTGATCTCAAAACTCAAAGCATGCTTACTATCCAAAATGTTGCTGACAGATAGAAACAAAAAACAACATTGTAAAACCAATACATTCTAAAACTACATTTAAAAATTCAGACAATAACTATTAAAGGAGATCACAACACAATTTTTTTTTTTTTGTTATTTTAAGTTTAAAGATTTGTAATCAAAATAATAAAAAAAACATGTAGGTTAAAAAAATTATTATTGGACAAGATAATGAGAGTAAATACTAAATAATCACGTACTCATGTGACTTCATACAGCCAATGAATGCACAACAACCTATTTTTATTATTAATAAATAATTAATATTTTTTGATACCAAGGCGCTTGATTTACACAATGATTCTAATAACTTACAATAGTATTTTATATTTAATACAATATTGTCTTGTTGTAATATGTAATTTTTATAATATACATTTTGTAATATTGAGTTTTCATTATACCACTGGCACTAACTAAATTTTACTCTTACAGTTGTAATTACTAAGATAAAACTATAAAGTATATCTAAATCATAATCACACTAACGCCTTAAGCACATGTCATAAATACACTTCAGATTCCATAAAAAAAAAAGGTTAATATTATCTTTAGCGATTAAAAATGTTGTATTAATCCAGATAAGTATACATGTAAAACATGAAATAATTGTGTAATATAATAATTATACTGTTTAAACCCAAATATTATGTATAATTTAGCATAATATGATATGTGTAATTATTATGACACATTGTGAGTATATTAAAATATAGTGTAAAAATTATAAAATGAGATCTAATAATATAATGATTAAATACAAGAGATAAAATCATGTAGGATCAATAATCATGGCCAAACTAATTTTAGGAAGATAATAAAACCTCAACAGAGCACTGTAAAATCGGAAAGAATTTGAAAAAAAACGTAACAACAAACTTTAAAATGTTGATTGAATTAAATATTTAAATAATATTAAAGTAAAACATATTTGATTATAATTTTATAAAAAAAATTAAGAACACCTAACTTTTAAAAAATTGTATTTGAAGGTATATTTTTTTTAATTAGATATTATTTTTCTTTTAAATAATTAATACTACTTTTTAAATCTATAAGTATATACCTACTTATATAATTATTATAATAATAAACAACTTATTATAATTTTTATAAAATTGTGCAAATTCTGATCAAATATTAATACAATTTTAAAGTAGGTATACCTATTATTATTTTTACTAAAAATTACTATTTTAAATTAATTCTATTTGCCATATAATGTTAGAAAAACTTGGTCAACAGCCAATAAATGTACCACAATAGCTTAAGACGTTAAATAGCTTTTTTCCACTGACCTAATTCATCAATAATATTTTAAGCAAAATTAATAAAGCAAGTGATGATGGTATTTTTAATATGTTACCTATATAGAAACATCAATTATGGTGGTTAAGATAAGAGATATTTCATGAAATTTAAGATTTTTATTTTCAAAAGCCAAGCCCATTAGTAGCATTTTAAGAGTAATTAATTTAAAGTTGTAACAGATTATTATAAAAATTTTGGATTTACGATTAATAAAACAACAATATTATTTAGTTCTACTAGTGAAATTAATAACTGTAGGTAATTACCAGTTTTTCAGCAAGTCATAAATGTGTCCTTTGTCATTAATGGTAATAAATAATCCTCTAGGACGGCGAAATATCAAACCAAACTTTTGGCATGCTAACCCAACAGTTGGAGTATAAACAATTGGCAGTAACATATGAATGTTTTCAGATAAAAGTCTAAAATAAAGCCTTTCATTTCGATCCTGCAAATAAAATTAATATTAAAATAAGAAGGTATAAGCACGAATAAAACAAATTGATTACTTGTAATTCGGCCAAGTATAAGAACTTATTCAAATCTTCATGATACTTCATAACACTGAATCGACAAACTTCAAGTTGTTCTTCTTGCGTCTTAAACTTGGGTGGCATCAAACCATGTATACCAAGTGCTTGTCGTTCTTCAAGAGTGAAAGCAAGGCCTTTGTTCAATCTAGGGTCTCGAATATAATCAATTCCTTGAACTAAAGAGGGACATATAATATCTCCAGGCGTACGTGATGGTGATGAAAAATGAAATTTGCGGCATTTTGATCGATCAATACATGAAGAGCTAGCGCAGTACAAAGCCAAGTTTCTTGAAGCCAACGATGTACTAGAGCTAAAAAATAAAGGCGTAAGTTAACATTAATATAAAAAATTGCATAAGAAAAAAAAAATTATCCAGTTATTAAAATGGTTGTATATTTGAGAATGTATAATTATTATTTGCAAATTATTTTACTGCATTTTTGGATATCTTACCATATAGTTTTTGGTAAATAGTTCATTTTGATTTATTAGCAGTATTTTAGATCGTTTGCATTAGAAGGTACACAAAATAGTATAGACGAAAGTAATGCACTAATGCAAAGAAACCAATGACCAAAACGAAAAGCAGATAAAATAATACTAAAGGATTTAACTATTTGTCATATTGTTAGAACAACATGTATATAGGTTCTAAGACCCTAGTTATAGCATAGAGCAATAGTAAAAGTGAGAAAAAATTAAAATAAAAAATCAATTTGTTATCATTATTATATCATATTCAACCTGCTAGATACCTTGGCTAAAAAAGCAGGCTTGCCACTATGATAAGAATATTACGACAAAATGTAGTAATATACGATAAACGATCGATCTACAACCATATTCCAACACCATTATTGTTCCTTAAATCGTGTTTCCAACCCATTGAGGGAAACTACTAGTTCTCCCGGAAATCCTCATTATTGGGGGTGGGTGACCATGGTTAAAGCATAGAACATTACATGACAAATTATATAGGTATATCATCACAGTTGTACTGTTTTGCACAGTAGATACGTATCTTATTCACCACCGTCCAATATCGTAGACCGTAGTTCTCCACTTCTCATTGGTTGATTTTGTTCTATGTTATATATGTATGTATATGATTGACTGCCAATAAGAAGTGGAGAACTATGATATGGTGAAGCAAAGAGCGGAGGATGCGTATCAAAATGCTGTGATGATACCTTAGATCATATACAATGGATAGAGCAACGACTATACCTCACGTGTAACGAGTATGTAGCCAACATATTATGAAGAGGGCATGTAGCTACTGCGCACGCGTCCCTTTTTATTTTGGCTTTATCAGTTATTCCATTATCTACTATCTAGTATCTAGTCAAGGTGTATTGTATATACACCTTGGTAACAAGGCTCCCTGTAGAACTAGATTGTAGTGAACCCTAGCGGCCAACTGTTGAATAGACCATGGTTTAATATGGCTAATGTTTCAAAAATATCCCACGAGGAGCGCTCATTAGTTCTTCATTCTATGAAGGTCCATTTATTTTATAGAGTTGTACAACCAGTATTTCTACAACCGTGATTTAAATCCAGTGCCGTCTTATCATAGCTCGTTGGGCAAGGTTTATAGATAATAATTTACCAGACAGCACG
The DNA here is from genome assembly GCF_005508785.2 of Acyrthosiphon pisum. Classification (NCBI taxonomy): domain Eukaryota; kingdom Metazoa; phylum Arthropoda; class Insecta; order Hemiptera; family Aphididae; genus Acyrthosiphon; species Acyrthosiphon pisum. The sequence continues at coordinate 64,465,299 of NC_042495.1, forward strand.
ATTAAAGATATACAGGTTGCACATCGCCATATAGTAAACGGCTTCCAGACTGATTTACAAAGTGACTATAAAAATCAGCTGTTAATAATTAACCAGTGGCGCCCATGTGACGAAATTTAGAACTAATTATGATAAGAAGGTAATATAGACCATAGATATATATTATTAAATATATATCAATGGATTATTATCATTGATATTTGATAGTACTATCTTAATTCATAATTAATAATTATTGCTCATTGACCATCGTATAATAATATCATAGAACAATAATGATAATATCTTAAATCGTGCTCATTGACACAATAATTAATAATTTATGATATAATAATGAAACAGAATCTATTTTATGTCAGTTATTGTTAATGAGTAATGACTAATGTAAAATATATGTATTAATCTTCATTATTAATAATTATTAGTCTAAGTCCTAAGACTTCTCATGTTACCTAAATGTGTAAATCTTATATAGTAAAATGATAATTTATGTTTGTTTCTGTTTTAGTTAATTTTTAATTTATTGGTTCTTAAAAACATATTCAAAACAAACAGATATAATGAGCAAATCTTTAGATATTTGTAAAGCATCTGTAAGTAAAAAATATTACTATATATATATCTGTAGGAGAAGATTATTTCATTTATTAATTTTTAGTTGATTTTATAATTATTTGTAATTTAATGATTTGAGTCATAACTTTATTTCAGAACAATTATAATATTTTTATATTTGTGTGAAAAAGTATTATATGATTATTATAAAATCCAAAATAAATAAAACATATCTAAGTAGGAACCTTTAATTAATAAATCATACATTTATTATTTGGATAACCATTACCATTTATATATTATTATATATAGGCATATAATATATATTATATGCAAAGCTTTGAACGGATACTGTTTAATTTGTATTAGGTATATTTAACACAAAAAATGTATCAACTAAATAAATATATGTTTTATATTTTAGCTAGTAAGTTTAAAAGCAGAACTTTTACGCAAACAAGATGAAGCAAACAAAGCAAAAAGTTTTTCTGGTGATACATTTATTCGACCAATACCTGGTGCTAAGACGCCATCATGTCTTCTTCAATCTAACGAAGGTGTTGAAAAAAGAAACGCTAAAGATTTGGAAGAAGAATATACGCCAGATGTTAAAAATAGTTTGAAAAAATCAAGGTAATTTTTGAGTACAGTTTAATGTATTTGGAATCTACTGTATGTACTATAATAATAATATTAAAATTTAAAATATTCTGCAATTAATTTTAATATTTTGTGTTGTTTTATTAGAGATGTCTTGACAATGAAAGCAAAGCTGTATGACAAACTGGTTAATGGTGAAATGGTAAGTGAACAAGACAAAACCTTTTTAGTTGATTTTAAACAAAAAGTTACTGAAAATAAAACTACTTATCCTGTATCTTCCACCAAAGATAATGTTAAGGAGCAGGAAAAATCTGATTCCGATGCAGATTTAGATAAATATGATTCAGGAGCTGATGATGATTGGTAAATTTAATTAATACATTTTAAATAGGGTGGTTATTAATAAATTAAGTTGTAATGTTATTTTAATATTGTAATGTTATTAAGTCGGATAATTCTATATTTATATTATGTTAAATAATCACTCTGATAATCACCCTATTTATGTATGTATGTTATAGTTTAAACTATTTATTTTACAATTAGATGTACAATTTATTTTTTCAGGATAGACTATACAGATTTCTTTGGGCGTACTAGGAGATGTTTAAAAACAGATCTAGAATTTTTCAAAAATAGAGATCAAAGGATTGAAAAAGAATTAGAACCACCACCACCCTCACCTGATAAAATAAAACAGCAAACACCTATAACTGCACAACAATTTGTAAAAGAAGGTAGGAATCCTGAAGAAATATCTGAACTTGTTTCATCAGATATGCGTAGAGAACAATTACGTCTCAAATGGGAAGAAGAAGAACGAAAATTAGCCGAACGAACTGACATTCATTATGAAGATATACGATTTGACGGTGAGTCAAAAAAACAATATTCTCTAGATTTAGATTGGTGTTTCCAAGTTTTGAATTTAGTTATGAAAACTATGTCACTTTTGGACAAAATTCAGACACAAATAATTCCTTTTGACATTTTTTCAAAAATTAAGATAAGCAATCAATCAGAGTACTTAAATTATATTGAATTGATTGGATTTATAAAAAGAATCTGCCTTGCAAAAATGTAGTTGTAATTCTCATTAGGTAAGCAAATAATAAATTAAAACAATTTAAAAAAAAATAATAGTTACTTTTATTTAAATAATAATCAAAGATTTGTGGCAAAAATGTTTGAAAACCAGCCTGAATAATTTATTGATGTCAAACACATTTATGAACTTTTCTGTTTTATTGGACATTATTTTTCAGGTTTAACGTATGTAGTTAAACATGCTGAAAACAATGGTGAAGTCAGATTTTGCGGTTGGACTTAGCTTTAAAGTTATAGCTGATTGAAATTTATAGTATTTTCATATACACTTGGCATGGTCACTCACCATCATAATCCGACTGCTCAATCATTTTTAGCATGCTTAACTTAACTAAATATTTTGATACAAAAAAATTGCAAAAAAAAAGGGTAACCAGTAAAAACAGAAATATACCCACATTTTAAATAAGTATAAAATAAAAACTAGAAAATGCTTTATGTGAGTCAAACTAACGAGTTGCACAAAAAATATTACATTATTATTAGGAATATGGAAAATATTTGAATTATAATAGTTTGTTTCACTTAATACTTAAATACATCATATACGTTTGTGTCTGCCTTAATTTACTGTTAGTTATTTGCAGACAACTCCAATGATATCAACCGCTAATAGTGGAAGTCGTATAGCATGGCTATAACGGTCAAGTAGCTTAGTAATAATATACACTTAAATCCAACAAATACTTATAAACTGATTACTACTGAGCTGCCATAGTACCATTTATTATAAAATCTAAACTAACTCCCTATTTAAAATATACGTAGACAATACTTAATTTTATGGTTTAGTTTGTGAATGATTTAACATTTAAACTATAATTCTATGGAATCTAAGATAAATATCCATCTTTGTTAATAATATGATTAAAAAATCAAATACATTTCTGATTTTAACTATAAGCAGTTATCTGTAAACATTAAATAAACCCAAATTTTCAAGGAAATGGGCGACCAATCAGTTGAGAAGTGAATATCATACTTATTTTTAATTTTACATTAGTCTTGTCTCCTAGGTTATACAACTTTTTTATTGAATGACTCCGTAATAAGTATAAATGTATTTATGTATGTTATGTATAACAATTATGTTCTAGAATAATTAATCTGTTTTCAAAGTCTTAACAATAATCTTTATAGTTAGAAGTTTAAACATTTTTAATTTGAAATAACAAACTATAGATCCTCATTAAATATATAAAAATAAAAATAAAACACTCACATTTCATAAACAGCAGCAACATTAATAAGAAAAAAAATACATTTATTATATTAAGTATTTTTATTTTTAACAAAATTATAACAAAGGTTGACATAAAAAAAACCCTAAAATTCAACCACATATGTATTCATGTAATTCTACAAATAAAGGATGTTTTTAAAAACTAAGAAAGACTAAGGTTTTATTATAATATATTTTAGCCAACATTTTTAACAAGGAAAACAATTGGAATACAATAAGGTGTGTCAAACATTTTGGCATTGTCACTATTAATTTTAAATTGTCATTGTATTTTCAAAATATTTTAAATAGTATGATAGTGTATTTTATACTGTCGTTTAATTAAACATTAAGTAAAATAAGTTTATATCATATTATGGGTAGCTACAAATTAAATAAATATCATGTCAAATTTATGATCACATACTTATATAAATATTGTAATATGTAGGAACAATTAAAAAAAAAAAAATTGTTAATTTATATATTATAATATCATCTATATCTAGAAACATATTATTTACAGATTAATACATTAATATAAAACCGGGCCGAATACTTAGACCAGTTGTGGGGTATTGTTCTCACTTTAGTTATATCCTATTATTTGTTATAAACTTTAACAGATTATATTATTAATTGTAATATTTAAATTTGTTCATAATAATGAGAAAGTAAAAATAGTCAAAATGTATCTGTCATATGTTAGGTAATTTTTCATTTTTTTTGTTTCATTCAGAATTTAAAAATTACAAGGAACGTTAACCAATTATATTTAAATTTTAAAGTATAAAAAATATAATACATTCATATTGCATAGTTTTATTAAAAAATATCACTTTTCTCTGTGATGTTGTATGTAACTATTTAAAAAGGCTATAATTATTATATAGCTTTATAGGTTATGAATATTAAACTTAAGATATAAGTATGCTTAAGCAGTCCTAATTTATTAGCTGATGCCTTTGTAAATGAATTATTTCTTGTAGATGTATTTAACATTACAGTAGTGTTAATAATTTTGTTGGTATATTTATGTTTATCTAATTTCGTCAAATCATCAAATAGCCCGCTTCCATCTTCTGCTGATTGGTCTAAATCTTCATCATCTGATGAAATTGGAACTGGAGTTAAAATTGTTCCATTATTACATAATGTATTAGCACAAAAACAATACTTCACATTATTTGCTATTTTACAATCAGTAATGAGATACTCATTGCAAGATTTCAGTATACTTTTACCTTTAAAATAAAATGAAATATAAATTAATGAATAATAATTAATAACACTAAATTAACTGTATTACCATAAGTTTTAGTTAGACATCCTTTGTATCCTTCAGGACATTTCAATGTAAAATTGACTGCAGCGTTTGAGCCACAAGTTGGTATGGTTTCAATGTCGTAATTTGAAAAAGTTATAGAGATTTCTGAAGCTTCTGTGTTATCAGAAATTGAATTTGGTGAACACACGTAACATGATAAATTTTTTTTGATGGGTGATGAATTAGTTAGACCTATAACTAAATTATTCCAAATTATTAACACATTAATAATTACAAATGAATTAGAACAAAGTTATGCAATAATTAGTATTCATTGCAATAAAAAAATAAAAATGTATTGAACATGAACAAATTAATACCCACTTAAGTGTTTTTTTCTTTAAAATACTGTATTTTTAAAAACTTTATGATAGGTACTTTTGAAATATTAGATAAAAAAAACTTAAAATTAAATGTTTTTTTGGAAGTAGGTAGGTAAATAACTAGAATTTAAAAAGTCTTATTTTGATTTATTTATGAAAATTAAAAAATATATATATTAGAGATTTGAAGTTCTTAACGATTCTTTTGTCGATTTCATGGCAGAAATATAATGTTGAAAAATACACATATACCTACTAGTTTTACTTTATCTTTGGTCAAATTTAAATGTATAAAAAAATTCAATTTCGCTGTGAAGGTTTTACTACCCTGTCATATATAATATATTTGGACGCGCATGGACGCATGGTGGCAGAGAGCACGGATCGTTAGACTACATGATTTACTTGCATAGAATTCGTATAAATTGTTTTTTATTACAAAGATATTGTTGACAGCAGGCAAGTGAATAAAAAATACATTTATTATTTTTTGCTAGATTTGTGAACACGATATATAGTCACGAAAAGGCTGACTCATTGAACTCGTATTTTCAGTTTTGACGGACCGAGGGAGTCGTGTTATGGCCAATTGGTTTAATGACTTAGCATTTAGGTAGCCAACTACAATTATAAAAATGAGAACTGTATACTCGTAATACTATAGTCCGTAATATTCGTTTAAAAGTTGAAACAAAGTGTTAAGGCATATCACGAAAATATTTATCTTTTCTTTATAATAAGTTCCTTTTTTTGTTCTGAATTAAAAAATAAATCGGTGTTATGTACAATGTACATCGGTGCTAAATTATAGGTAAGCATAGTAGCTTAAATATTATTAAATTTTTGTCCTTATTATCTCTCTAAAGAAACTTGAAATTCTATAATTTCGCAAATGCGAAATTTAAAACCAACAAAATTGTATCGTTTATTTCATATAAGCAATAACGTCGTATTAATTATTACAAATATTCCTTTGTTTATTTTCATTGATATATAATTTTAATTTGGATTTTATTTAATTCGTAAATATTATAATTATTCTTGTATAACGAGTTAAAAAAAAAATTGGAATAACTAAATTTACGATGTTCCTATATATCCCACGCAAATTAATTCGCTTTTATAAATACCGGACACGACAGTCGATAAATAAAATTCCGTAAACATGAATGATGAAGTTAAATAAATACATATACCTACCATCATCTATCGAAAACTGAGTTCCACGGGTGATTCGTAAGCGTTAAAAAAACATTTTATAGTTCAAAATGTTTATTTGGAATTCAATGTGTTGCTCATTCACACATTATAATAACATTAATAATAACCCCTTATTATTTTTCTCCCACGAGAATTTTAAATAATCATTGTTGTAATTATACATTTATGAAATGCCAAACTATCAAAAATTAAACTTGTCATTTTTATTGTATTCATAACACAGTTCTACATGTATTCAATTATTACATGAGTACCTACTTTCTAATTCTTAAAATTAATTTATGAAACAATCCAATCTATATATTTTACTTTATTTTTAGTAACAGTTTGGACGTATATAATATATACAGTAAATACTAATCTCATAATTAAGTAATAATTAATGTTTAATATGAAATCATTTTTTAAGTTTGGGTACCACCTAGATTAATTTTGTACGTACAATTTATTGACAGAAACGTATTTATTTGTCTACATTACCTATTTAGTATTATACATTCTATTTAGTAACGTTTGATACAATGAAACATTATAAAATAATATTTGTATAATGAATATAATCATGCTTATTCTATGAGTGACTGAGTGTGTTGTTTGACGTTAACTCATAAATCATTATGTATAAGAATATAAGATGTAGTATTATTTTCTGAAAATTGTGTTGTTATGAACAGAATAAAACCAAAAACTTCGTATTTAACTTTTAAAACTTTTCTTAAACAATTGTTTCTTTTAGACGAAACTTTTGACATTTTATTTTTGTGACGTAATATTATACCAGATGACAATCTTCCAGGATGCGGTCTCCAGTTATATGTTGTATAAGTCTATGGTCAATATCTATATAACTTCTATATATTTATATATATATTCATATGTACAATAAAAACTACATAGCTTTCGATAACTTCACAATAAAAAGGAAATGGCAGTACAAACACTGTCAATTTAAATTTTTTATAAAAAACGTTTCTGTCACGATTTAGTGTGATTTTTTTCTGTATCATTTTATGACATGTCGCGTACATTGTAGTATGTACTACCTGCAAACATTTTGAATAATATATCGTTTTTTCCATACATTTGTCAAACTGCGTGGAACGAAATTAAATTTGAAACGTTCTATTCTTTTTTTCTTTACTTAAAATGAATTATCTATTTTGTTTGACAGCCGTATTGAACCAACGAATTATTTTTGTCCAAACTTTTCGTTAGGTATTGATTAATTTAAAATCTAAAATATCGTTCCATTATATGAAAAATACCGCTATTATATATAAAGAATGTTATTATGTAGGACTTGTAGGTAAATATCTCTCATATTATGTCTATTGTCTGCAATATTTTAGAAAAAAGGTAATTTTTAATAATCATTAGGTATCTACTCAGTACTCAATTTGTAATACCTACAACTCTACTTATCGCCACGATTTTATCTGCTTTTATTGACTTGTTTAAAGTTGTTGGAAAATATACTTTAATAGGTATAATAGGTATAATATTTATATGCTATACATCAATTATAGTTTATAATAATAAGATTATGCTACTATACTATATCCGTGTTTACTTATGCTATTAAAATTTGCATAAAAAAAAAAGTCACGAAAAATTTTACTGCTAGGTAGTTTATTTTAACCTGTCTTTCGTGACCATATGAATTACCTACTCAGTAGGTACTCATATAGTCACATATTATGTTTATTATACATACATTACAGATTTTATATTTCTAATAAACGCTAAGAAAAAATAATTATTGTTGGTTTTTCATTAAATTATCTAACTTCATTCCAACCCATTGAACGTATAACTTCTCCACTAAATGTGAACTATATTATAAAACATTTTTTTTGATAGCATATTTAATTAAAATAATAGGAACTATCTATTAATTCATATTTAAATTCGTACTATTTTTTATTATATTATTATACTGTTTATAAAAATATAGGAACTCAGTTAATACAATATGATTTGTATTATATTATAGTTATGTAATGAAATTAGTATGACCTTTAACATATTCATAAATTAATTAGTCTTTTTGTGTTTAAAGTTTAAACGTGCGTAAAACTGAATTTATGTTTTATTTTATTGATTATTTCCTATCTTATCTAACAAACAAAATTAAAATAACTTATAGTTATAGTTTCAGTGGTAGTTTTAGTCAATAATTTCGTTTATTTTGATTTTTTACAACGGTGCTCACTCATATACTTGACTAATACTAATACTAAATTATATTATACTTTTTTACTTTATAGTTTATACTAGGTATATCGTATATGTCTATGTACAATATACATATTATAGTATCATATTTATTGTAATTATTAAATTTAAAATATTTTAATATATCTTTATCAAATATTATTATATTAAAAATACTGAAAAATGGATACACATAATTTCATGGTTATTTATCAGATTTTTCTCGACCACGATTTATTTTATGTACCAATAATTGAAAGCTACTGCATCATTTACATATTAAAAAGAGCCTCGTCATTCACCCCGACAATTAACTAATTATGTACTTCCCTAACTACATAATAATATTCGAAATTCACTTAATACATTAAGTTGGTTCAACAATTTTAGAGGCTATATGAATATTTGCTATCATAATTTTTAGTTAGATGAAAATATAAAATAAAACATTTATTTTTGGTCGTTCTTAATTTTGATGATTTTTTATTGGTTGGATTGGCTATCAGCCTATCTTGTCTCATTTCATTATTTATGCCAGAAGTATGAATGTCAATGATAAATAGGTAAATATACGTTCTCAGAATTATTGAACGTAAACAATTAATATATATATATAGGTATTTTAGTTTCCATTTATTAATAAATGCAATGATTTATATCATATTGGGTTCTTTAAAACGCATGTAATCAAATTTGAGGGTTCAGAATACAGAGGCAATAATAAATATAAAAGTAGGTACTATTTATGTATAATATTAATTTATAATTATTATAATTACTTATTATTAGTATTGAAAATAATATTTTTTAGTGTAACTTACTGATCACGAAAAACCAAACCATCGCTGTTTTCGTCCATCGCAGAAAACTGACAGACATTTTATTTTCAAATGATAAAATTTGAAACAGCGAAAACTTTATCACATATTCAGTGGGTGTAGAGAAACAAATTTATAAAAATTATTGGAGTCAAGGCAATTTTGACCGCAAAACTAAAATTAAATTAATGAAACTGCCCGTGCGATGTGATCCTAAATATAATTGAATTTCCGTCTCGTGTTTTAACGTGATCTACGAGCGATCTGACTACATAAATAACGATATATTAGTTTATTACCCTATGTATAATATATTGTTTGTTAACCGAAAACAATGCAACGATATCGAACATGGTCGCGCGATTCCCACTGTTTAGGACACAATGCTCTAGAGAACGTCTCCGGCCGGCTCGCGCTCCCTCTCGTCGTTTCCTATATAATATTATTATTGTACGTCTACAACTGACCGTAGAGGCACACCATCTCGCGGGGTCGGCGCATATTATACCGTAGTTACGCAAACGATCAATTAAAAAAAAAAGATCCGGAAAAATGTAAACTTTACCGGAGCCTAGGACCGCATTTATCCCTCGTACCTCTTGTGTGCATGAAATATATATATATGTATAAATTGCTAAATGGCAAATGGTTTGCCATAAATTATTTTGTTCTCCTATACAAGGGGAACGAAGTAAGTAATGAGATAATTTTTAAAAGCTCTGAAGACATGCGTGAAATACTGCACTATAGTACTATACGACTATAATAATATATTATTATTTGTATTATAGTCCGTTTACTGCTCATGATTAATTACATACAGCCATATAGGTACTGCAGTTAAATTTATCTATCAAGTTATATTATGTTTTATTCGTATATAATATTATTATATTAATTGCTCGAATAAAAACCATAGGTTTCCATATAAATTATAATAGGTATAACTAGGTAATATAATATTATGGGGACAAGCCATATACATTTGGGTGCGTAATAACTTAGTTGGTATGTAAACTGTTAGAAAACGTAAAAATCTTAAGCTTTAAGTTAATTACCTTCTCGTAGATAGTTATGACTTATGGATCGTTGAGTGATATAAAATAATAATTTTAAATTTCTTCCATTATTTCATAATTAATTTTATTATTATAACTTATAAGTAAATATATACATTTTATTTCTATAACCTATAATTATTTCCAAGTTAAAAATTGATATTACAGCAGATATCGGGTGTAGGGCAGTCATCACATTATATTATATTGCTTATCTCCATAGGTTCAACTAAGGTTAAAATTCTGGGGGTTGGGCTTAGTTCTAAACCAACAAGGGATATTTTTGAGGGAGCTAAATCTTAGTCAGAGGGAGTCAGTTGGTGAGTTGATGAGTTGTGTTTGAACTTTGAAAGCAATGATAAATCAACGGAGGTCTGTAAAAAGTTTAAAATCACAGTGTGTAAATGTCTTTAATATATTTCGTGGTTATGTATTATATTGTTGTTATATATTTGGGTAAAAAACTAAAACATATACCTATTAAATTAAATTATGTGCGGAGAAAATCTTAAAGTACCCACATAATATAGACTGGATATACAATTCAATTGAAAAAAAAAACTTATATGAATTCGCGTAATTATAATATCTATGTTATAGTCCTATAAATTGTAAAAAACACAAAACACTATACTTTTAGGCATGTTATCACTGTTTTTCCTGCGGGATGTTAGTAGATAAATAAATTTGGGATGAATTAACGTTTTTGAGATATAACTCCCTGTCCGAAAAGTGTCTAAAAAAATAACATAATTTTCGTGTTTTGCTTAGAATGAAAACAACAATCACGAGGTAGTAAAATTGTAAAGCACGTTAGAATTTAATATTACCCACTCATTGTTTGTGCATGAATGGTTGTAAAAGTAGATTAAGTTGGGACAGTGAGGGGGAGAGGTTATCGATGTTCTGTCTTGCCTCATACAGAGTGTCTCACAAAGACGTAACATATCTATCTATAAATATTTAAAAGAAATGTCAATGAAAAATTTTCTAAACTTCATGCGATATACACCCTAATCTTTATTTATACATTTAGGTAAATACATTTATCCGTATTACGATGTATTATTGTACCAACAGTGTACTACAGTATAGCAATGCAGATGTAGTCAGGATCTCGCTTGGGGTACAGCTAGGGGAGGCTTAACTTTAAGATCCCTCATAAGTTAAGTGTGCAGAAGCCGTTGGTAATTATACTTTATAGTATATAACTTCTTAGACTTCTGCATTAACCTTTGTAATTTTAGTTTTACGTTACGTAAAGGTTCGCAAAACACTGAAGGCATTTTTTAAATTTTCCTGAGATTTTAAGAAGGGCTGCATTCCCCTCAGCTTCCACCGTCTGGTTACGCCACTGCTGTGTAGGGTACATATATATAATTACATAAGTTGATTAAAACGTTTTCATATAGGTATACTCGTATTATATAATAATAATTACTTATTAATTATTCATTTTTTTCTGTCATAGAAAATCGTTGTAATTTACCCCTTTCCATTGCATCGTACGTCATTGTCAAAGGTTGGGATTTTAGTTTCTTTCGCTGAATGAGACGTATGTATTGTGTATGTTATAATCTCGTTTATCACAAGTATTGGTTATTACAAATTACAAATTATATTGTGCATTTTATATTGAACCTGTCGCCGCGTTAACCGACGACACGTCATAACCGCAAGACGACAACTCATATTTATTTACAATAATATTACGCTTATATCTACTGGCAACAATTTTCTAGTTTTACGATCAAGTTATAGTACGTAGTATATATAATATTTATTTACCAAGAATGCTCACAATCAATATTTCCTTTATTTTCTCTATTTATCCATAATTTAATTAAATTCTGTAATGGGGATTTTTTAAGTATAAACATCATGTTTCCAGATACTTAGATTTTTCTTTTACTATTATGCTGCTTAAAACTTTAGGTTACTGCGTCCTGTGGTGATACAAATCGTAAATTGCTAAGCAGATAGTTTTTATGGAAATATTTATGCTTGAAATTCGAACTAAACATTCCCGTGTTATTAAACCTTGTATAGGTACTAAAGATAATAGTCCATGATAATAAATTGATATAAGATATATAGGGCCTATGATAATTCTAAAATTATAGAGCCTAATATTTATTATTTTATAAAGGTCCCCACACACTGCAGCGTTGACGGTGAATTGCTGCAGCACACATTTCACCGCTCACCGCGGCGGTTAAGCCAAGACGATAGAATTTAACGCCACCGCTGCAGTGTGTGGGGACCTTAATTTGTAAAAATCGTATGTTAAAATATGTACTATAGAGTAAATTACTTTACTAGGTACTATAATATAGTTCAATAACGACAGTCCTTCTTAAACCGTAAATGGTATAGAAAAACAAAAAAAAAAAGTATTTGAAAATGTGGTTTGCAAGTATATACTTAAAAATCCTCAAAATCAGAATCTGAATAAATACATTATTAAAGGATAAAAGAGGGTTGAACATTCTTGTTGAATCATCCTGTATTATATTATATAATTTATATTATATATATTAATATATTATACTTACGCATCCAGTCCAGTGCATTTGCTATCTGTGATCATCGGAATAGTAATATACCATTTTCGTTTTTACACATAACACGGCGATATATGTATATATATACCATATATTCGGCCAAGATATAAATCTATTTGGATGCATTAACCGAGAAGTCGTGATGACGTTATTCGGTGTGTCGTGTTAAACGATTTCCACTGTAATTTGAACGCATAAATTCTGATATAAAAAAGAAAAAACCTAACGATAGACTGTTTATAGCCGGACCCGAAGCAGTATAATGTTTATGTAGATAAATTATGTCATGGGCGTGCGTAATAATTAGAATAATTTTTATCTGCTTATATATTTTATATTATTATTATTACTATTGAGCTGAAAGCCTGAAAAGTAAACACCACCCTTTAACACATATTTGCGAGTGCGTCGCATGGACACAATAAGCGCAGTGGTGTGTTTACGACGTATACACACATAATTCATTTCTATATTTTTATATTTATTTTAGAGTATACTCTCAACTATTTCTATTTTTTAGCATATACTCACTAAATTTTTGATGAGATGACACTTATTAACATTTTCAGCAACGCAAACAAAATATTATAGATATTAGATATTAGAAAATATTAATACAAGGCTCCTAATATATATTTTTACAATGATATTTGAAATATATTAAAAATCCAGTCACAATTTTTTTTATAAACATTTAAAGTAAAATACGTAAAAATCACTAAAATTTAAATTATTTTGAGTTAGAAATGCTAAGCCCCCCCCCTCCCCCCCATAAAAAAACCCACCACTCTCTTCTATGGTGTAGCAGATTTACTATTTAGTAAAATAATTTGTAAACAATTTAAACGCCCTTATATTAATTATTATATAATATTGATTAGGTAGGTAATAAATTCAGTGGTCAAACACAATTTAATAGTATCATAGACGTGCGCAGACTTTAAGTTCGGGGCGTGCCCGTGGAAAATTTGAA
>NC_042495.1:64479531-64496415 GCF_005508785.2 Acyrthosiphon pisum
CATCGTACTTCTAAGTTTTGATCTTACAATTGTCATTTTGGAAAAGACTCGTTCGCATGTACAACTTGTGACTGGGATAATAGTAAATAATTGTAAGGTTTTCTAAAAACAACTGTAAGTAAAAAAACTATTGATAGTTTTCAGCCAATCAAGCCAAAAATAAATGGACTCACTAGATATACCATTAGGTTTATCAGATTTTGGCAATTTTTTTAAAAGGTTTATTTCAGTTTTTAGATCTGTACTTAATGTATTTGAGAACTTAGCCAAAACATCAATCATTTCAGGTTTTATTTCCATGTGAAGCAGACTAGCAATGGCTTCAATTAAGATTAAAGTTTCTTGATTGAATCTTGAATCCATCGCCGATAATAAATCATCAAGCAGTTCATAATAAACCGATATCTTCATTTCATCTAATTTATTTAAAAAAAAAATTAAGATTTAGATTTGTTATCAATTTGAGTCGATACTTTTCTACGAATAACATCTGGAACAATTATTCCATGTTTTTTACATAAAGCAACTGCTTGTTCAAAAATATTTTCAAATTTTTTATTTTCATTTCTCATACTTTTAAGATTTAATGTTAAAGACCGTACATTATCAATTGCCAACAAAAGATTTAGTTTTGGTGATTGAAGTACTGAGCTAACATTTAAAATAAGATTTAATATTGGATGCATCATAAACATGCCCAAAATGAACTCAAATCTTTTTATTTGGTACCTATAAAAGTCTTTTGCACTCATCTCAGGATTGATACCCCAGTTCTCCTGTACTGATAAGCATGTTTGAGACATAGGGCGCTTCGGCCCTTGAAAAATCTCGGGGCATGCCTGGCACGCCCTGTGCGCACGCTTATGAATAGTATAAATTCGTACTAAATAAAATTAACAAATTGTTTCGAGCATTCACCGTTCTATATTATATAGATTTTTTTTATAATAAATCTATTATAATAATTAAACGGTTTTCTATTTTATAGCGCTAGAATAACTTGCTACCTATATATTTTCCTACTAGAAATTATTAAATAGGTATAACTATATGATGTATGTATAAGTTAATTTGATAAAAAATGATCATCTACAGTATTGGTTGGTGGATTATCAATTATGAATTTTGGTAGGTAATTTATTTTTTCGAAATGTAACGTTTACACGCCTCCAAATATAATTAATCATAAATATGATATTATGATGATATAAATTATTTTTAATACGGTTATACAAGTTGTATTAGTTGATCGGGGGCCGGATTCATAAGTATTTGCATATATTTTTTAATACCAACAAATGAAGCAGTTAAAAATTTGAATTGTGACACAAAAATGTAAAATTTTTAACCATTTAAAATTAATAATATATTGTTCACATTATAGAGGTCCGGGAGCACGGTGTTGGTTATTATTCATTTTCAACGGACGAAAAAGAACGTCATCGTCAACAAGCTGAGCTCAAAAAGCTCCGAGAACAGACAAAAACCACGCAAATTTCCGTGCAAAAACTCAAGGAAAAGCGTGCCGCACAGATGGCTATCCGACTTAAAGCCATCAAGCGACGAAAAAAAGAAAAACTAGGGCTTCCGATTGACTCCAGCTCGGGTAAATTTGTACTCGTCACGTTATTGTAACTGAATAATATGACGTTCATATTTTCGTTTTAAATTTTTAGACGAGGAAGCGCCGCCACCAAAAGCTCCGTCCCCGGAAGTCGTCGAGGAAGACATGGATGCTGAACGAGCGTTTGAAAAGTTGAGGAAAGCCGCTCATGTCAGACCTTGGGACCACGGAAAAGACGGACTCCAAAAACCTTGTACGCTTAGTTTTTTTTTTAAATTATATTTATTATCATGTGATTTTTATTATTATGATATAATAATATTATGTTGATCATAGCTGTTATGTATTATGTTTATATTTTGTATTTTATGATCATTATATTGTTTTAGTGTTGACCCAAGAAGAATGGAATGAAAAGCAACGGGCCGAAAGGAAGCCAGATTTTGCGTGGGATTATGACGACGGCATGAAAGTGCCCAAAAGTGCATCGTTCAATAACTATCGACCCGTCGACAAGGACGAGGACGATGAGGACGACGACGACGATGACGAAGATATGGTAGGACCATCGTTGGATATGTTCGTAGCACCGAGCAATCCAAATAGACAGAGTACAATAACATCTAAAAGTTTCAAAAAGTTTATTCATAACGAGTTGGACGATGAACCTGTGACCACCAACAACAAACCATATCATGACGACGATAGCGATTTGGATAGTATTCCATTACCGGCTGAACCGAGGAAAGGAGCAGAAATCGCACCTCCACCCACGTACGAATATTATGGACCAAGTGGACGAGGTCCCAAAGCAAAAGACAACTTTATCAGTGTAAATGAAATGCAGGATTCTATTTCTAAAGGATTTACTAATGCAAAAAGCATGAATAAACATCGACCAGTCAGAGGTATTGTGGACGACGACGATGATGAATGATGGTAATTATAAAGATTCCAAGGTGTTACCCAATGAAAAAACATTACATATGTTAGTACAATGAATGTAATTTGTTATTTATATTGAATTGTTTTGTACCATGATGATTATAAAAAATATTTTAAAAACTGTACACTTGTAATATCAAGAATTGCATCACAAAGTATTATTGAAAACAATAAATTGAATTATAGGTATGTTAAGTTGTTCTGTACTTCTCTATTACTTTGAATGAAAAACAGAATGTTAATAGTTAATTACAATTTTGTGTAATTCAATAATACACTCTATTTTTAAAATAAATAACAATTTTATATTACAAGCATTTTAAAACAATATCATCTATCATTACGTCAAATTAAACATTTATGAGCGTTTGAAGATCAAATTTTTACAACATTGTATAATCACTCGATTTCTCAAGTAGCGATTTTAATTATTAAATAATTGTGATTATGTATTTTTAATATTTTTCAACTACTATTGTAACAATATATTAGCAGTCATGTTTTACATTTTCAAACATTTTTACTCAATGAATAACATTATATTATCCATAGAAAAAAAACCATTTAAAAAAATTTAATTATTTAAAATTGTGTCTTGTAAGTTGTAAGATGGCGACAACAAATGCTGGTTTCGGGTTGTAGCCATAGGCGTAATCTGGGGGGGCAACTCCCCCCCCCCCCAGATATTTAACTAAGCGGGCAATAGCGTAATTTTACCTAATAGATTTTTAGTTTTACCACAATTTGCCCCCCCCCTCTCTAAGAATTAATCATAGATTGTTTTGATGGGTGTAGCGTAGCCTGTAGCTTCCTCTCAAATATTTATCATTTCATACAGGATATATGACAAAACGACGTATATAGGTGAAATAGGTGGTATAATTGATGTTATATTAACGTGAACCTCGGGTCACACACAATGTATAAATATATTATATAATCGACCGGTTGTATTGACAATTGAAATTACAACTTGTAAGGGATTCTATACTGTTATGGAGCAGCTGCAACCAGCTGCAGCTACGGACTAAGATAGATCTATCTTAGTCCGTGCCCAACACTGATCACAAAGTATTATTAAAAACAATAAATGGAATTATAGGTATGTTAAGTTGTTTAGACTTATCTATTAGTATGAAAGAAAAACAAAATGTCAATAATTAATCACAATGTTTTGTAATTCAATAAGTTTACACGCTATTTTTAAAATAAATAACAATCATTATGTAAATATAATACAAGCATTTTAAAACAATATTTATGCTTGTATGGTGTATGCATAGCCAATTTATGTGACACATACATTGACAATGCATACAAATAATCGCTTATTAAAACTGGATTAAAAACTTGAATAAAAAATAAAATAAATAAACATCTAAAATAGGAAATATTTAATATATCAATTTAATTTAAATCTCACTCATCAAGCAAAGAAAATACATTATTTATTTGCCATGTGATAGACTTTTAATAGCCTTCTCTGCTTCACTATCAGAAAATTTTAAAACTGCTGCTATTGCATTTACCATATGTTTTCGAATTTTATCATCAGCCGTAAGGAAATAACTCAATGTCACATTTTTCAGATATTCTAAATTAGCACCTTCTCTAGATTTGCATGATTCAAGCCTGAAAAAAAATAAATTGAAATTACGACTGTTTCTTTTAAAAGAAAAAATAAATAAATGTAATATACCTAATTAACTGTTGGTTTAGTTTATCGACATCTGCTTTATACTGCTGCTGCATATCAGCTGTACTTTTCTGTAAGTCTCTGTACTTAGATTCTATTTTAGACTTGGACTTTCTAAATTTGGATATCTCCATATCTTTCAGAGCTAATTCATGTGCATAATGAAGCAGATGAGATCCTTTTTTGTTAGATTCTTCATCCAAATATTCCTGGAACTATAAACATACAAAAAAATCACATGGTTACAAATAAAAATATGCAATAAATTACTTACCTCTTTTCTCGAACCAGTTGAGGAATGGGATGTTTTTCTATTATATTTTGTAGAATGTAGAGCTTCACGTAGAGTATTTAGTTCCAGTTCTTTTTCTAACACAAGTTCTTGTGCTTTATCACGTTGCCTCAATAATTGCTGTTCTAGAATTGATGTCCGTTTACGCCATTCCAAATCATTTGTCATATATTTTTCCTTCCAACAATTATTTTCCTGTAGGTGTTAAAATAATAACAGATAATATATTAATAAATTTGTCTAATTTAATAACATTGGAAATTGATTTACTTCATTATCTTCTTCTAATTTTTCTTTGTATTTGCGTTCCAGCTGATCTTGTTCAAATTGTAGTGTATTTACATGTTGTTTTAAACTTTTAACTTGATTCAATAAAACTGAATTATCTTGCTTGAAAGACAAATTATTTTCTTCTTGTTGATCTGAATGTTCATTGTGTTTCATTTTATAATCGTAAATATTAAGATCAAAATCTTTTAATATTATATCTGCAAAACAAATTAATAATAATGATACAAAAGTTTTAAATTTTGATTAAATTCAATTAATTTATTAAACCTAAATATTATTTACCTTCAATATTTAAAGGAACTTCTGATGTATTGGCTAAATTTAATAAAAGAGTTTTGAAGTGTTTGAATTTTTCAACTATTTCAGATACAGTGTACTCTTCATCATTTTCATTTTCATTTTCTCTTTCTAATTTTTGTATTTGTTCCTATTATAGAAATAATTCAATATAATTAGTATACAGTATAATCCATTTAACAAGACTACACTTTTATTGGTATAGCATGGAATTCATGGTTGATAAGTTAATAATAAGTAACAGGTGTTCAATTTAAATAACAATTCGTACCTAATGGTTATTTTTACTATTTGTAATGGATAATGCAATACTACAGCATATTCTTAACATTGGTTTTTAATCAATAAAAACAATATAAATAAATTAAATAGTTTGCAAAAATGTAATTTACAAATATTATTTATTTTTAGGTAATAATACGGTACTCTGCTCAACTAAATAATATAAAGGTAAAATTAATTTTCTATGTCCTTGAAATTATAAAATATACAATCTACTGGAGAAATTAGTGTAAAACAATACATATTTCACCCGATACATAATATAAAGTACATAATGGCAATTCACATTGCACATAAAAAATAAAATAAAATAGTGATTTTGATTTTTGAATACATATAAAAAGTTATCAAGAATGTTATTTATTACATGAGATTGATGGCCAATTATAGGTGGTGGCTTTCTCCACATTGTTTAGTTACCAAAAAAATGCATTGGTTAGCACACATTTTAAGCATAAATATAAATATATTAACTGTTTCCAAAACTAGTTGCACTGGTACTATAATATTTAATAACCTAAATAATATTTTAAATTTGAAAATCAAGGTTTTCAAGATAAAATATTTGGTTAATAAAATTATTTTACTATAATAATACATGCAATCAAAAAATTACTTAGTCTCTTCACCTCACCTATACATGCTACTTAACACTGATAATATTATCCTTTTATGTATTCAAAATCTTGATTTACTAACTTGACAATCACATGCACAATGTGTAGATAAATAAAAATAAAAATATAACAAAACCTTTAATGATTGTATCGTCAGTTCATCTTGATTTCTAATCTTATCATAAACACCAATTGAGTTTGAAAGTTCTGTCAAACGTGTTTCTAGATTTGAGACTCTCGCTTCATGTGCAATTGCAAGTTCCCTGGCTCGATTTTCTGCGTCTGTTGCTCTTTGTTGTTCCTATAAAATAAAAATAACTACCAACTGCAATCAAATATTAATTAAGCATTTTTAAAACTAATTTGTTACTTGAGAAATGGCAATTGAATGGTTCTGTCTCACTGCTTTAACTTCATGCCGTAACTGAGATAACATACCAGATGTTTCCTCTTCCCTATACTTTAATTTTTGTTTAATGTCTTTTAGTTCCTCCTCCATATCTTGAGCTGCTTTTTTTAAGTTTTCATTTTCTCTGTGCACATGTACAACTTCTTTTTGTAAGCTATCTGCTAACGATTCAGATTGTTCCTTTTGCCTACGTTCTTCAGCCATTAATTTTTGTAATTCTCTCATCATAACTCCATGGTCATTAAATTCTTTTTCTCGTTGTAATCGCTCTTTGTTAAACTTTGCTTTGATATTTTCCATCTCCAATCTTTGAAGTTTTTTTAGTGTATCCATTTTATTGTTCAATTCTTTAACCAATTTTTCAAGCTATAAAAAAATATATAGCCATTACTTTGGTGATTTATCATAATATACTAATTATCAAACATACCTCATATATTTTATTCTGAAGGCGTTGTTTTTCATCAGCTGCAATTTCTTCAGCTTCATTTTTTTCTCGTTGTAAACAAGTTATGGTATTAACTAAATTGATAAATCGCGACTGTTGAGAATCATTAGACACCTGTTAAATTATTGAATATAATTTATGATTTTTATAACGAATGTACCTACACAATTGTAAGAATTAATAATTTTTATACCTCAGAAGTATCAGTCTCCGATGCATCTTCTTTGTCATAGTTAGAGGATGCCTTCAATGTGTCTTCCAACGCTTTTTTTTCTAATGTCAATTTCTTATACGCAACTACCAAATCTAATGAAAAAGTACATAAATAAAATAAAATATTTGTACCTCATGACTATGTAAAAAAATTTTGAAAATTTTTACTGTGCAAGTTCTTTTTGTATTTTTCTAATTCGGACTGTTCACTTTTCGACGATTCACTGTTATTTTCCTTCTGATCCATTTTAGCATAATCTAACAATATGGTGTTAAGCAATTATGTTTTTTTTTTATATATATGTCTTATTTAAGAACAGACCCACAAACACAATTTGTAATAATGAGTAAAAATAACTTTAATACAATAGAATATTAATAATTAGGAAACGAAATATTTGTGAAAGAAAAATAGCGCCTCCAGTTCCAGTAGAAAGTTTCTAGGTGTCTTGAATATTTATACCGATTACATTTCGTAACATCGTAAGTGAGCATTTGAGCGGTTGAGCCATAGCCCATAGATGAGAATTGAGATTTTAAAAACGTACTATTTTGGTTTTCATTATTTATTCTGTGTTAATATTTAATAATGTTTTTGCTATTGTCATCTATTTCGTAAACTGTATTATCAAAGAACATATTATTATTATGATAAGAGGAGGGATATCAACATTACGTACATTAAGTTGCCTATGTGCGACATTTGAAGGTATATTTCTATAGTGTATTTAATATTTATTATTATTTTCACCCCTACTGATTTACTTTTTCCATATCCGAAATCATTTACCTTATTACCTATAATTCAACAACCATGGAGGATGGCGATGTTTAACTATCCGGTTCAGATGGGACCATCTGTCCTATTATTCTTACTGTGGAGTGAGAACGAGATTAATTAAAGTAATAGATATAAAATAATATAGGCATTGGGCACAACAACAAAAACGTAGATACCAATATATTATTATACGAAGTGTAACAGAAAGACTTGACCAAAAAAAAAATGTATGCTACTTAAACGTATGAAAAAAATTGTTAAAATTATATGATTAGTAAATAGTTTAATAAATATACCCATGTTAGCAAATTTCCAAAAATAATATTTTTTAAAAAATTATTGCTTTCCAGATTAATTTAATCGAAAAAATATTGATATTTAAAAAAATTCTAAAAAATAAACTACTTGCTTTAGATACATTTTTTTACCATCCAAATCATTCTTATAATCAGATTCACAAATTGACTATTTTGAATTTTTTTTATTTTTGGTATTAAAAAATATAAAATAATAATATTTTTTATTACACGTGCAACGCAAGTGGCTATAAATTATATATATAAAAAAAAAAGTTTTAAAACATTGATTAGAACAAAAGTTATTCCAAAAGTCAGTTCTATCTGTTACACTCTGTATATATTAACTATTAAGATACATATATACCAGATAATAATATATATTATTTCTATATTTCTTATTTAATAGTTTTATTCTATCTGATAATTAAGAAGTAAGTACAATTTATGGGTACTTCATATTTATTTATATCAATATATTTATACAGGCACTCATACAACACAACGCACTATGTTAATTGTGTCGGATAGTCATTTTTAATATAAATTAAAACTAATTACATATTTGTGTAAATCAAATATTCAAATGAATATAAATTGTACCGATTTGACAATGGTATGAGTCGAAATAATAACTCATGTACTATGTTCAAAATGATAGTATAAGTACAAGAGTCAAGAATGTATTGGTCGTGGGGGAGTACCTATATTACATTTACTTGTATAATATGGTACCAGAGTACCAAAGATTATAATATAATCTATGATGGTAGGTACTCTACTATTACCCACTATTTATACTTAAGTCATAATTCATATTTCAAAACAATATTTATAAGCAAATACATAATATAGCCTATAGGTACACTGCAATTTTACGCAAACAAATTAAATTTTATTTATTCAAAAAATTGTTTTTTTTTGTAATTATTTCTATGGTATAAATATGTATACATTATATTAATACTTAGTCTGATAGCCTGTCTAATGCTTGATGCTTCAGTTCTTTACCCCAAAGATCCTTCAAATCGTACACCTATATGTAAATAATTTTTATATACAAAATATGTAAAATTAGTTTTTCATTAACAGCTACTTAATCTCAGAAACTACTGGACCCATATCAATAAAAATTACCTAATTGATTCTTAATAGTTAATTCTTATCAATACTATATGAGTGTGTCTTTAATATACTAGCATATACTAAGGAAAGTCCACCAGGTAGCCGGGGTGCATCCCGAGATGCTATTATTGTTACTATCAACATGTTTTGATTGCAAAAATAAACTTTCTTCTGGTGACTATAGTCAGTAGTCTTCACATTATTTACCCGTAGATTATCTCACCTGACTCACCTTCAAATTAAAGACGATCTAACGATAGATCACCTTTAAGTGGTATAATATTGTGTTTAGTAGTGAATACGCATTACGCGTAATTGCGTAAACAATATTATTATTGTCTCAACGTGTCTATAGACCAGTGTTTGGAAGGAACGAGTTCCAAAAGGAACGGATTCCTGGAACGAATTCCTTTTTATAAAAAAAGAACGAGAAAATGAACTAGTTCTTTTTTCAAGGAAAAATAACAAAATTTTTCGTTCCTTTCTAGTTCCAATAATTTATACAGATAAGTATGTAAATAATTGAAACTAAGATATATTTTTTTTAAAGTGTTTAATGTATATTGTTAATTAGTGATCGTTATCGACTATCGACGTTATACAATCGATATACGTTGGCCAACAATTTAATTTTAAAGAAAACCTCAAAATAGAATTATAAAATATGAACGTACTTGTATAAGTATTATATTAGAATTAAAAACTAAAGAAGTATGTATATGAAAAAAAAAAACATTAATGATTAAGTAAGAATTTTTATTTTATTTGGAACTAAAAAAGGAACTCGTTCATTTTCCAAAGGAACGACAAAGGAACGAATTCTTTTTTTTTTAAGGAACAAGGAACGGAACGAATTCCTTTTTATAAGGAACTTGCCAAACACTGCTATAGACATAGTATGTGTATATTATAATATGTGTAAACTGTTTACAGTAAACGTATTTACTAAATTTACGTATATTTGTCATGAACAGAACATCAAGTTAAATACCAAAATCTATATTTACTTGTAACACTGCAGAGTGGATACTATTTTTTATATACCTATTCGTTTTAAAGTTTCATGATGTAATTCTACGGATAACTGATATTCGAAGAAAAAAATTGTTTCGCAACAGTAAAAATCGGACTCTATATCGTTTCGGACGTTTCGGTATATTATTATAAATTATTCAACAACTGAAAAAACATCGGTAACTTCGGGGAAATTATACAGAAAGGACGTCCTTATACCTACACATAATATGTATTATATAATTACCTATACATATGGCTATTATTCAAGTGTATATTTTCTATAGGTAGGTACCTACCTATATATTATATTATATTATAATATGTTTATGCAAGCCTAGGCATAAACTAGTTAAAAAGATAAGGTTAGGTTAACGTTTTAACTTAACTTTTTTAATTTGATTTTCATTAACTTCATTTTTAACTTAACTGATTTTTATTGATATAAACCTAATAAACAACGAGTTACTTTTAATCAAATCCAAGTTACGTTAATTTCTAAATATTTAAATAACAAATTTAATACAATTATTATTGATGATGTAATGATGTATATAATATTGCATTTACTGTTTAATATTTTATTACTGAATATTTATATAATAAAAAAAAAATAATAATAATAATAACTTAACTTATCTAAGTAAATAAGTTAATTGGAAGTTTCCATATCACTTTTAACTTGATTGATTAAAAAAAAAAATTAGGATAACTACCTATTCACTTTAAACTTTTAAAAATATTTTCCATTAACTTGACTTACTTAACTCATTTAAAAATTATCATTAACTTGAAAAGGCTGTGTTTATGAATAAAATAATAACGCCTTTAAGTTATTAGGTATATTTATATACACTATATATTATTAATATTTAAATATTAGGTATAATTTTACCTACAGACCATATTATATTTAGTCATATATAAGGTGTAGTTCGTTAAACTCTTGACAAAAGAAGGGACATATTATTATTATATATAAGTACAAATAGTACAATACGCAAAATCAACTATACGTATTACGTATATATATATATTATACTTTATATACCACGAATAAAAGTATAAAACGTCCTTCTCGTAATTGTTATTGTTTTATTTTTATCCACATTAAAATCTGTTGAATAATGTATTTCGTCGGTTGACCCTATTATACGGCTATACGTTTAAAACGAGACTATGGCACTAATAACTTCCACGTGCAATTATTATTCTATGTCATTTTCAGACTTCAGTACGTACCAAGTGCCTACCAACTTACACAGTGGCAATTTGTATATTATACTATATCTTATGCCTGCCTATATACATGCATCTACTAATTATATATACATACTTCAAAAAGTATAAACTTTTTCAAAATGTTCGTTATAGACATTTCAAGATGATCTAAAATTGTATACTGTCACTCATAACTTAAGTGCACGACTTCATCATTAAGTTTGTATCTAAATCAAAATCCAAACAAGTAGTATCTGAGTTATTAAAATGTATTTATGCATATGGTATAATATGGGTACTAAGGTCCAAGGATATTAGTCCTCAATAATGGTTTTGCAAAAATATAAAATAGATGTAATGTAGGTATTGGATCTAGCATTTTATATTTATTGTGTATTTTTTTTTTTTTTAATAATTATAAAGTGTTTTAACAATATTTAACATTTAGACAATTATTATTATTATGTATAAGACTCAGACAATTTTTACAAATTATAAAATGTTCTTATATATAATATGATCTTATAATGTAATCTTATAATCTTATATGTTCTTATAATTAATATGAATATAAATAAAAGTATTAAAATATGGTATAAAAATTTCTAAGTAGGTATTTGAAAATAAGATCCTTATAATATTATGTGCATAGGCGCAAATAGGGAGGGCTTTAGGGGCTAAGCCCCTCAAAATAAGGCTTTAGCCCCCCTCCCCAAATCCCATTTGCTATTTGCACCTATGATTATGTGTCTATATTTAACATTTTAAAAATCGGAATTCAATACATTTATTAACAAAGGAAAAATTAGGTATAGGTAGTCTCTTGATGAAACACTCTGAATAATATATATTCTGTTCTCGTTTATAGCATTTAGTATAATATATACCTACAGTATACAATATGCAGTAGATTCCGCTTATTACGATGGCGTATACATTATAAATTATATAACGATATTCCGGATAAAACGATTCCCAGCTATGTACCTACTTGGTTGCGTATCCTATGATTTAGTATCTCACGTGCAGAATGTATTTCAGTTTTTGTCATCCGAATATAACGAAGTTTGGATATAACGATCTGGTTTTGACCTACAGGTCTCTTGAAAATAAGTGTATTTTACTGAATTTTTTTGCTATATTAGTTATCAGTATGTATAATGTTTAAGCCATAAGGTTAATTATTATTATTTATTGGTATACCTAAATAGCTGCTATTTGCTAATGACTAATTAGCAATGACTTTGTAGGTAATAATAATATAAATCACATAGGTATATTAATAATTAATATCATATATACATTTCGATTACGTATTTATAGGTAGTAGATATATCCTCATGGTTCATAAGAATTGACGTTCAACCGATGCACTGTGAGAAAATTTCCTCGTGAATAGGTTTTAGAAGGTAAAATACCAATATAATGTACCCGAGTTTGCGCAAACGCTACCAAGATGAACCCTTATTCCACTGAATGTATAGGCTACAGGGACGTTAGTGCGGATGCGAGTAAAGCAGGAGCAGGACGCGTGTTACGCTGTTTGCAGTAGGTATTTCCGACGTTATCAATATGAGTAGTGATCATTTTCATATCAGCTGGTAAATATAATAAACATTTTTTGCTTAAACTTAATTTGCTACTTGTTAGTTAGTATCTATGGTAATTATAGTAAATAATTAGGCTTGTAATAACATAATCTACCTATAATATAGTTATTAATGTTGATTATTGTTAGTATAACAATTCAACTATAATAAGTACCTACTATAGTCCTACTACCCACTGAATAACATAAATTTGTGTATATGTTTTATTTTATTATTTTTCTCATACAATAATAACTTGTAATAGGTACGTAAATTATTTAGGTTTCATAATAATATTGATAATCAATGCTAAAATCACTTTTTGATACTTTGGTATACAGATAGATACACTGCAGCCTAAAGTTTTTGATAATAATTGTAATTTTATTGTATACATTTATAACCACGAAGTGTAAAACTCAAATATAAACAATTATAGTATTGTATTACTTTCAGTTAATTCTCTTTATACGTAATAACATAATAAATTATGTTAAACTGATATTTTTTCACTTTTTGACATTTTGACATTTTTCTTATAATAATAATAATGTATGACATACTATGCGATCTATAATAATAATGTGTTAAAAAAATATCTCCTCTTATATTCATATATACTAGTTAATATTCAATAGTAAAATTTAATTTAATGAAATGTAAATAAATAAAAGAAGTTGTATTTTTCAATGAACATGTTCATGTAATAGGCACCTAGTACTTAGTAGGTATCTACTATTTTACTAACGCAATGTCTCTTTAACATACCTACGTTATTAATCAATAATCATATAGTCATAATTTCTCGAAATGTATTATGTTTTGTATAAATTGTACACTATTTATAATATATCTGTGTGGATGTATGCCTGTATATTGTTGATAAATGATAAATAATAGTTATAGATTTACCATTTACATGTATACATATAAATATAATAATAAATATGATACAAAATATAATGGTTGATATTGGTACGTTTTTTACAGGTATTAAAACAATATAAAATAATTATTATATATGTTTAGTTAAAGTTAAAGAAATTACAAATTAAATTTAAAGATGAAAATTTAATTATTTTCTGTTAGAGTTGTAGTTAGCAAAACCACTTCTATTCAACATTTTAGATTCAAAATGTTTTTTTTTTCTAGTACCTAATTTACTGTTATGGTATTTTTATAGTAGAAGGTGTAGACTGTAGACTATAATGTATATTATAAAATATATATATTATTATAAATAATAAAATGTACATCAGAATAATGAATAATGAAAATTTTATTTAGCTGATTTTTTATTAAAATAGGCTATTTTATGTTCTTATAAATACTAAATTAATGATATAGATTTTTTATAAACAGTCCGTATAAATTAATTTATAACAATTTGATCGTATTTTATAGATTATAGGATTAGGTATGACATGTTTTGTAACTAAAATCATAAAAATACTTAAAATGTCAAGTATAATGTTGTAAGTACCGAAAGTATTATCAAGAATCAAGATGTATGTACTTTATAGCTTCTAAAAATTCGTTATTATACAAATAGTTTTTAGGCATATGATATTATGATTTCGTATGGCGCTATGTTCGGGAGTAGGTCCGAAGGCCTAGTTCGGACGCCTGCCTATTTGGCAGAATATATTTTTAGGCACTCGTAGGTTTCTGTCATGCCCGGTTGGGGGATGTATTTGCAATAAGTCTATAATTATTGAAAAAATACATTTAAACTTTTTCCACTGTTTTATACCTACGCACAGCTTGCGCTCTTATATTAAATATATATATTTGGCATATATGTGGGCCATGCCCCCCTCCCATTGTCCTTATTATTTTGAGTGATGGACGTTTAGGCGCATCGCACATGGACCTAAAAACCAACACATTTGATTAAAAATAGACACAAAGTTTGAACACATAGAATTAAAGGTATTTTATAATTTTACCTGGTGAATCAATCTAATCAAAGAATGTTTGGGCATACATAATACATGAACAATATTAGACAAATAGACAATATATCTTTATTACACCTGTATCAATAATAGAATATATATGACTACAGATTTCTTTATTCATTCAATCACTCGGACTCAGTATCCCCGTTTGATTTGTTTTTCCTAACTGAACAGTTAGAATCATGAATGTGAATATTACTTAAGTTTTTGAAACCCATCATGGTAAAAAGTGCATTATAATTGGTAATTTTTAATTTTTAAATGTAGTGAATTTAGAATAAACAAAAACGAGCGCAACATTTTTTGTTGTACCAACTAAACTGTACCATAACATGAAAACATTTAAGTAAAAAATTAACGAATTTAAACTTAAATTTAAACAATTATAATATTAGGAAATATTTATGACATCGCGGCCCACGTTATGTCGGAGAAAAAATTTATAATAAATAAGGTAGCAGTACCTACCTAAATCAAATCAAATACGACTTCTGAATTAAGTAGATTTAGTACTTTTTTAATGACCCATTGATTTGATATGATATATTATGTAATAAAAAAATATTTTAAAATTAGTTTGGGGATTAGTTTGAAAATTTAAGGAAACGATATGTGTCAACCTTCCCGCGGTGTGAATTATTGTAAATTATTGTGATTATGAAAAGTGATGATACTTCTTATTACATACAATAGTGTCTTAGTTATTTTTAGACCACAACCTAATTATTATTAATATATTATTTTGAAACAAGATTTTTTTGTCCTGAAATTGCCAAATGTATATGTATTAAAAATTAGAAATGTAATATAGCAGCAGCGTACACTCCTTTAAATCGTGACTACTCGAGTAGGAATCCCTACTCTCCGAACATCTAAACTTTGGATGTTTATATACATATAGAGATTAAAAAATCATTCAAGAAAAAAAATGTAGTACCTAATTTAGTAATTTGACCATATTAAAACATTTTTTTCGAGAACTAACTGAAAATTATTTGGAGAGTTTTGAATTAAAAAAATCGTTTTATCACATTTTATCTGATCGGTCGGCCTTATTGCGGTTTACGGGTAGGTACATATGTATAATGTATATAATATAATATATACAAACGTGTATGTATTATAATACTATTTGTGACGACGTGCTGTTATAGAACAAACACAATATTTTCGTAAGGCCGTTTTAATAATGTTAATAGGTACTGAGTGGTATACGATTCACAAGGATACACTGTGAACTCCATTTCGAATAGTTCATTGCAGTATGCGTTACAGCGCGTAACGGTAAAATCAACCTCCGCCAGGCTTCGCGCCACGATAAAATATCGTTGACCCGATAAATTTAAACACATCGCGCGCGCGCGTTGTTAACAGACAATATTATTATGGTGGTCGTTGCGTGTGTATTGTTGAGTTGTACACGGTCTTGTATCCATAGTTTTTATTGTGTCTAAGATAAATTCGTTTTCGACATTTATGATGCTGCGTGAAAACGTAATACTATAACTGTTATGATGCGTTAACCTTGATTGGTTAGCACCTAACATATCGCCAATAACGCAAATTGGTCCACCTGCGAGATTTTTATTCGTAGTATTTTATTTAAATATATCGATACTGGCTATATAATATGTGTATATGCGTCTACGACGATTAAACATAGGTACTATCACTTCGTGATGACCAGTGGCGTGCTCAGCTTTTTCGAAAGGAGGGGGATATTCAGTTTTGACTTGTCACAGACCCCGTTGGGGGCTTCTCCCCCTCACCCCCTTCTACTGAAATATATACTTTAATTTACGTTATCACCCTGAACAACTTATAATAAAAATTTTAATCTTCC
>NC_042495.1:64496495-64532462 GCF_005508785.2 Acyrthosiphon pisum
CAGTAGTACGTTAGTATTAGGACTATGAATTATATATACTTTATAATAATTAATACTATGTATGATAATATTTAACATAACTAAAAAATTAAATTAAATTAAAACTAATTAGGTACACATTACATTCTACATTATTTTTCTGAGTAAACCAAAACTATCGAAGAACTATAAATTACGCATAAAAAAAGTTCATGGGGGGGGATATGACACCCTCATCCCCTCCCGTGAGCACGCCAATGGTGATGACTACGGACTACGTAATAATACCTAATGATAATAATTTATTAAGCTTAGGTATAATTACCAGGTTAACGTTACTCAGGATTAGTATCGTTATATATCATAATATGTATAATGTATATACCTAATGGCTAATATATATTATTTATACCTTAAACCTACCTATATTTTATTAATTACATTTCCGTAAATTGTTAACAACACTGCACCTAAGAGTTAAGACTAAAAATGCATTTAGAGTGTTTAGACATTATTATATTTTAACGTAATTTGTTGACTGTAATTGGGTGTGATATATAAATATATATAATATATTAACTCATAGTTATTAGTTATTACTGTATAATTCCTACAATAAATTTAAAATAGACTTCTAGAATCTTAAAAAAAGTTAAAGCTATATATTATTATATATAGATACTATATATATTGTAGTGTATCTAATATCTTTGTTTAACCGTGCATTATAATTTGTAAATTTTAAATGATTGTTAAATCAACCTGATAAATTATATAATGAAAGGTAACAAAGAAAAAAAAGATTAAACTTAGGCCTAGGTATTTATAATAATATATTATATTATACCAACGGGTAATTATGTTAACTATATATAATACTAGTAGTGTACAATATATAGTAAACAATTTACAATGAAGTTATTATATATATCCATATTTTAAAACAGTTTATAATTTATATACATATTATAATAAAGTATGACGTATGTATATACCCACGGAATACGGAAGACATTTGAGTAACGTGACGTAATTATAAGGGGAAATTGTTCAAGGGATCAGAAGACAGAATATATTATATAGTAAAGAGAAAGAATTTTACTAATTATTACCAATTCAAAATTTGCGTGACATAATTATGAAGTATTTTGTATTAAATTAATTATCACCATAGTCAATAGGCTCTTTCAATCTTTCATAAAATATATTATAATTTATAATGGCATAATGGTTAATTGAAGAAGAAAGTGGACAGGCGCATGCACGTTACTATTACCGGGAATGATAACGTGGTGGTGGGAATAACCAGTTCAGATACGACAAAACCGAGTTTTTTGAGTCAGTCTCGATTCAGACTCGAATGAGTCGTCGTTTCATGTCAGATTTTCGTAGTTTGAAAAAACAACATTATAAACGAGTATCGGGTAGAGGTGCCTATGCAAAATCAAGGAACGACTAACCAAAGACAAATTTAAAGGTATTATAAACAATTTAATACTATTATAACACAAACATTTAAAATGTTTTTATTTTCTTGAACTTATTTTTTTAATAATTTTTTTCTAAACATATTTTGTCTTATTGTGCCTAGGTAATAGGTACATTAAATAACTTAAAGTCCAAAAAATAATTCCCTAGGTATATTTTTAATTGAGCAAATTATTGTATCATTTTTTCCCTTAACACCGTTATTAAAATATTAATTTTGCAGAATACATTTCAAAAGTATAATTTCTTTACATAAAACTGTTTTTAATTGTAATAGAAAATTCAAAATAAATGAAGAATAATTAAAAAAAAATAAATAATAATTGGTGATATCAATGCACATATTATTATTAATATTTCTTTATAAATTCTATTTTTTTATAAATATGAATTATTTACGAGATTATACGAAGGTCGCATTTTGAGGGAAATCGTGGGAGAAAAATATGTAAGGCGTCAATAAAAATAAATTAGTTGGTTATTGATTTCACGCGTATAATGAAAATCGATTATCTTCACCACAATATTATTATTATTATTATTATTATTATTATAATAAGAAAAAAATGGTTCTCAAGAAGCTATTACATATAAACAGTATAAACTTATTATATACTATTTAGTATTTATGATTTTGTATTACTTGCAATCTGCGTGTTTGTCAAGCATGTATTTAATATTTTTATTTTTAGTATTTATGATGTCATGTATTTTCAATATGAAAATATAACTAGTATGTTTTTGTTTAAAATTTGTGTAACGCATTACTCTACAAACAAAAATAAAAAGTGAAAAATATATAATTTTTTGTAGTTAGGTATAAAGTTGGGTATAAAGTTGGGTATAAATATTACGGGTTATCTTACAATTAAAAGATAAACTGATCAAAATTAATAAAATAACATTTAATTATTTCAAGTAAACAAGCCAAAAAATAATAATTTAAATTCATAGATAATTAACAAAAAAAAAAACGAGGAATGAAGAATGAGGACAAATATGCTGAATTAATATTCCCAAACCCCCTATGGCCCTATATATAATAAGCGATGGTCAGCAAACCGATAACCGGGTTAAGCGCCGTCGTTTCTCTGTGTGCCTTCCGCGTAGTCTTCGCGTCATCGTCGGTATTTCCTTTAGACGTCCGGTGTTTGTCTCCGATTTACGTCAACCTCGTACCCGGAGAAGCGCCTCCTGCACGATGAACCGTGGGTAGGTCGTAGGTACAGCGACACCGCGTCATCACCCTATAATGTCTCTTTCTCTTCGGCTGTTCCGTTTTGGTATACAGCACGATCTCGGCGCAGACAATGCCCCCTCGCGCCACGAACTGTTGCCCCGATGACCCACATATTATATATACTATTTAATGAAGACGAATCGCCGCTGCTGCATTGTCGCGTTATTTTATTTAGGCCACATCTATATAGTCTCGTATTGTCATAGTGATGCATATACATAAGCACATCTATATATGGAACAGGTGTATAATATTACATATATATTCGACAAAATGTCGATGTTTATCATACATAATATGCGACTCTAAAATAAAACTCACTCCACTTTGTAACACGAATTTCTAATAATATTTTTTATGATTACCTATATACCTATATTCAATATTGACATTATTAACCGGATTCGCATACGATACAACTACATTAAGGTATGCGTTTAAACGGCACAAAATGGTACCGAATATATATTAACAGTTATAAACACTAGTGTTATTATAATATATATTTCAGTATGCATATATTTTAGAAAATACCTAGGTATAGTCTCTATCAGGTTTGCGCCATTATTGTGTGTACCGTCTTTGATAAATTATATCCACTGCATAAACGTATGCGGGCGAGAACATAATCTATTACGTCCTAAACTATATGGTATGAATAAATGCATTTTAATAAACACCGTTCTACTATTATATTGCTGTAAATTTTTTTGTTTAATACCTACACGTATATAGGTATTATTAAAGTCTCCATCGACAACCTTTTTCGACTAGGTATTCGGTATTTCTTCGCATGTCTCGTGTTTAGGTGCAAAACGCGAATAAAAATAATGTTGTGTCACTGTCGTGTAAGTGTGTGTAACGTATAATTCGCTACGGGAATGCCAGTGCAGTATACATAAGTTTTATATACTAATATATACATACATTCAGTAAACATAAAAAAGTTGGTTTTATAGATTTGAACGGTTGAAATCTTGCATGGACCAGACAAATGATGTATTATGCTCGTATCATGGGCTTGGGGCTAATCCTGAAATATCATATTATAAAGAGTGTATTCCTACACTAATGCGCGCACTGTCAATTAAAAATAATAATTTTAAATACATTACCGTTTTTATCGCATATTATTTGTATATAGGATTTACCAATAAAAAGGATTACACTTTTTACTCGGTTCCATCAAACGTGTGGCTTCTATATTATAATAACTATAAATTATAATATAATATAATATCATATTTGATTTTTTTTTATGTACCTACCTACTGATATATAATACACACGACCATTATCTACACTCTCGTTATTTTATACGGTATTGTATTATATCAGTAGGCCAAAGAAAATTTGACTGGTCCATTTATCCGGAAATCCATTGTGTAGGTACTACCTTGTATACCTACTCGCGCCGATTTTCGTTTGATTTGTATTTTCCTAAAAGCATTACACGTAATATTAGGTGAAGTTAATTGACCGTGAAGGCACACTACGCATATTCGTTGCTTTCAAGACGTGCATCATAATATTTATCATTTACCCGTATCCAGTATTCCAGTTTATAGGTACACTATAATAATAATATTATATACGATATACCTTATTATACATTTATACCTATATATATTCCGAATTAGTACATCAGCATATATTTCTATTTTTTTGAAAAATATGTCTTTCTAGTATTTTTAGTATTAATATTTGCTTTACTTTGAAACACTGAATTTGATGTGCTCTTTTTCTGCATTGACATAGTTTTTTTTAAATTCATATTATTATCTATAGCCAGTAGCCACTATAAAACGGCGTCTGTTTAGTACCTATTATAAGTTTCCGTATTATTTTGCGTAATAATAATATAATAATATTTTAAATAAATATACGTATAAAAAAAAAACGATAAAAGTAATCAAATATATTATTAAAAGTTAAAATTTCGCGTCGTAAGTAATAAACATCATACACATGGCTATACTCGCTACACGTATGATTATAATATACATTAAACATTAGGGAATATATTATAATGTTTTTACTTATTATTGTCGTTTATAATAATATATAATAATGAAGTTTATTGCAGCGTAGCTATTAAATCACATAATATTATGTAGGTACCAGCAGTCCTGTAAAGTATTTAAGTAAAAGTATTTGAGTAAAAGTATTCAAATACTTTTTTAAGCATTGAATAACTTTTTAAATACTTTCAGCATGAAGTATTTTGAATGGTATTTTAAATACTTTTTGGTATTGAATACTTTGGTTTTTTATTTCGAACATTTTATTTTTATTCGAAATAATTGGTTGAAAAAATATTATTGTCAACTACAATAATATTTAATAGTTTTATTTAATATTCTGTATTTCTGTGTTAGCCGAAGCCCAAAGGTTTGGGAAAACCAGATTTCTAAAAAAAGTTATTGAATAACAATATTCCTTTTAAAACTATTAGATAACTATTAGATTACCTACTACCTATGTGTTTTTATTACGATAATTAGAAACCCACTTTAAAAACCAAAAGTATTTGAAAAGTATTCCAAATACTTTTTCAAAGTATTTGAGTAGTATTTGAAATACTTTACAATTAAAGTATTTGAGTAGTATCTTAAATAGGTACTTAAAAAAAAATGTATTTGAGTATTTACTCAAGTACTTTTTAAAAGTATTCTTTACAGGACTGGGTACCAGTACGTATAATATGCAGTTTATTAAAATGTATATATATATAATGGCATTGTAAAAAAATGTTGATTGTATATCAATATTACCATCATCGACTAATTATCATTTATCTCGAGTAAAAAGAGAAAATTCGTTTTTTAATATCTTTTGTTCCGGGGAAAGTATATATACGACAATATACATGTACCTAATAATATATTATATTACATTTTATTATTAAATACTTCTCTTAAAAACGCACGGTGCTTTCTGCTTATGAACTATTTAGGAATCTTACGTATGTATACTAAACTGCAGTTGTACGGGAGACAGTTGAAAAATTAAAAATGACTGCTTTAATAATAATTATTGACAATATTATATTATTATATCGGGTTCGTCTACGAGCACGTGTTTCTCAGAAGCATAGTGTGTACATAGTCACATAGCTAATAATAAATATAATAGAACGTAACCGTATCGCATAGCCATATCAACTTAACCTAAAGTCTGAACCGTATATCAACCGAAATAATTAAAAAAATAAAAACTCGAACCCTAACAAAATGTGACACCTATATGTATAACTTAATAAAACCATAAACGACAAAACATTTTACTTCGAAACAGTTTAATGCTTAAAAAAAATCTAATAATAGTATGTACATTTGTAAGCACTTAAAACAATATAAGTAATATGTTTTAATAATAATACAAGTATGAAGTTGGTTCAAGCCTACTTACCAAATAGATGTAATTATAACTCACTTATGTATCTACAGTTAAATTCAAATTTCAAATGATCTTTACTCAGAAGATGATGTCAGCTTACTATTTGCTTTATCTATATTTTGTGTTCAGCAGAACCAATATTGCGATGTTGGATTTAATATTACAATGGATTATTGACGTATGATCAAAATTAAAGTTAAGTACAGCATCTTTGTTTGTACATTGGTTTTTTATTTTTACAATTTTTTAATATTTTGCATACTTATAATTCACGATTCACTCTAATATTTAAAGGTAAAATCTAACAACAGAATATTATTGGTTCTGTTGAATGCCAATTTGTTATATTATGTTGTTTAACACCCAGCTCTACTAATTCTGCGCGACCATAATATATAGGTACTCTTTATTATACCCATTGGTTATTAGATGAATAATAATATATAGCTCTGCCTGTAGTACGTATAGATATATAGCCATATTATAGGTATCTGTAGGTATATTTACCTAACAGTTATTAAGTTAATTGGTATACTGATATGAATCTAGATACACGCAAAACGCAATGTATACTGTGAAAATCACGGTTATTGCGACGATTAAAATAATTTTATGTTTTATGCAAACGATAGTATTATGGTACATGGTCTTTTTTGTTTACGTGCAAATATTGATGGCATTACGTTGTCACCGCGCAACGGCCAGTAATAATACGACGCCGCGGTTCCGGTGCGCTATATAATAAATTGTATTGTAATCGTATGATTTCGAAAAGTTGCATCCGGCAATTGTATTTTACCGATTGTTGCCACGCATATTATATTTTTAAGTACGTACAATGAAATATTATGATTTGTAAACAACGCGTTATGTTATAATCTGTATTATAATTACACGCAAAAATGTAAGCCTATACAACTATATTATAAATAATTATTACTATAACAATTGTTAATACTTCACTGTTTTTCATTATTATCTTTAGATCTTTAGATCCCTAAACCGGGTATCTGTAATGCACACGTTATTTTACAGACAGATAGGTACGTTTGGCGCCTGAAGCCATTCGTCTGTATTACCGTAACCGTATAGGTATTATGGGTAGTATGTATTATATAGTTATTAGTTATACCATACAATGTACAAACAACATATTATTAAATCTAACCACATTATATATATTTAATGTATCCAATGTCCATTATATACCCATCCCCCAATATCCCGGAACGGCGCAGTATTTACCGTATAAAACCGACAAGAATATTTTATTATTAAGCTTCGTCGTGGTACGAATAAAAACTTTTTGCACATACCTAGCCTCAGAAATACTTGAGTACCCATATAATATTATAATATTATGTTTTATAGACCGACTACGCCACAATATATGTCGATCACGTGCTAACGCTTATCTATAAAATACATAAAACATATGTATCCCAGACAGCATTTTGTAATGATAATATTATAATGGTATTAAAATAACGTTATAATAATATTATTAAACAAAAAATTGCTGCCTGGGATATAATACGTGCAGGATATGACGGTAAAAATGTCAAAACGGATAAAAAGTCCGTGTTTTGTGTTCGGTGGATGCTTACCGTTTGAAAGTAAAATCTTCGACATGCGTATATACACAAATAACAATAACGTAATATTATATAGTATTTAATAACACTATATTATGTTATATAATGCAAATTATATTAATTTTAATAACATTTACGCGCTATGCCGAAATTATCTATTATACTATTGTCTACACTCTATTGTACCTACCTACTTTATACAGCGTAGTAGTATTTATTTTAACACCAAAATAATGAATAATGTTTTTGCACGTTACACTTCTATGATACTCATATAATAATACGTCTGTACTTTGTATTATAATATGCTCTGATACTCATATGTAGTATAATAGGTACAATACAGTTTATAATATTCTATATCCATAATAGCTACAGTATACACTATACATGTACCTATGCACTTTTGCAGTTTTGCCCTCTGCTGGGCTGGGGCATTTTCCTTAAAGAATACATTAACATCTCCTGTCGTTTACCATGCGTGATAAACTATATAGGTAAACCTATAGTATGTAGCTATTCATATTAATGTATAGATTCATCGATTGTCTCTTTCGTGACTTTGCGTAATACATAAGAACGTGTTCCGGTTTTCACCTATACCAGCTACAGCTGCGTATAATATATTTAAATCGAACATTCGGACCGCGAGCCGGCCGCGACGACTTCATCGACTCGTCTGAGGGAATTTCGAAAATCCATACTTCTATTTTGTATTTTTTTCGTGGTGCATTTGTCCAGTTTGCACAGTAAGTTGTGTATCTCCTTCTCTAATGTTTCTACAAGTTTTTGTTTTTTTGCCAGGTGTGTTGAAAGTTGCTCATGAAACAACAAGTGTTTCTCAAGATTTTTGAAATCTGGAGGGCTGGCACATTATTATACATTATTATATGCGTGTATATTGTGTATAGGTAATACGGGACATACCTATGTGATATATCATATGTACAAAATAATTAATAATATAGCTATAATATTATGATTTATATATATATATATATATAAAACTATCACGCATGTTTAAAGCGGACGTGATGATAATGTCGTTGTATATAATATATAATAATATTATCCTTGCACACGCGCGTGTATATATATTATAACAGTGTATGTATACGTGACACGGACGCTCCGGCTCAGTGGAAATAGAGCGCGAATAATTATTATGCCGATGAGATCCGGAAAGTAACACAAACAATGAAATACTTTCGGGAAAAAATAAGAGACCGCCGAACCGTGTTTTTGTTTTGAATAATAATAATACCAATAGGTACGTCATAATATATAGTATCTAATTCTAATAGTCGTGGACGCGGCATCCCGTTTATTGAAAATTATGGGTCCCTTTTTTAGATTGGGCTATTAAAAAACTCATGTCAAGCACTTGAACCCGAAATGAAAAAACCCACATGCTTACATGGTTATAGTTTTAATATATTATATTGAAATTATTGTATTGTTTATACGCCATCATTAAACATTATATATT
Organism: Acyrthosiphon pisum; assembly: GCF_005508785.2. Classification (NCBI taxonomy): domain Eukaryota; kingdom Metazoa; phylum Arthropoda; class Insecta; order Hemiptera; family Aphididae; genus Acyrthosiphon; species Acyrthosiphon pisum. The sequence goes on from NC_042495.1 coordinate 64,505,686, forward strand.
CAATATTATGATATTATTCGCGGTTCGATACTATATTGATATTATATTTTGATGTTACGCAGTTACGCATGCGGGATCTCCTATATGGCCAGTGGTGGATCCAGGGCTTAATTTTGTGATGGGCATGGGGGAATGACCCATTTGCCTACCCCTGGATCCGCCACTGTATATGGCTCGCTATATTTAAATAGGTATATCGTATATAATATTTTCACTTGTATGAATAAGGCACACTTATCACAGGATGTGTATAAAATTATACATGAATACGAATACGATTTCATACATATATTTTAAATATCTATCTATATTATATTGGCATACAAATATACCTGTTTACCCTTTTTACCACGAATATATTTATGTAGCACGGAACCCAAACAATTTTCCTTATATACCTACGCGTGCAGTGCAAAATCCACGGAGTCGTGTCGCAATTTATTTATTTATGATGTTGGTAAACCGATTGAAGAACGTGTTCGTATAGGTTTTAGGTATACTTATACACACATCCGATAAAAAGAGAAAACGTGCTGTTTTTGGGGATTTTTCCATGACAACGAGTTATAACGGTATTATTATGGAGCGTTAGATGTATAGTATTTGAATATTCTGTTTTTTTTCGAATATATTATTATAATGTCATGTCTGTTAGGCGATCTAGTCGTTGCAGGAGTCATTCGGTACAATCATATACTTATCTAAATATCCGCCGGAGTAAATTTTGAAATAACTGTTCGGCGTTCGGTTTCTCGTCGTATCATAATATTATAATATAGTCGCGTGTATGATGTATAATAATAACAGTTATAAACCCGTTTTCTCCCTGCACCCCCATCCGCGGGAAAACTACTTTGTATATTACACGTATAACATATACATTAAGATTATACCTACCCACTAGTCATTTTTTAACGAACACGTTTTACTGTTACGAAACCGTCGTTAAACAAATCGCCGCGGAATGCACATACCTAATGATCATTTTTATAAATATAATGTTATGATAACCAGATTACCTATATAATGTGAAACATAATGGATAAAAGATTATACATACACGATACACGTATCTACCTATATAGAAGTACCGCTTACGTATGTACATAAGTGTTATACGGTTCTTTGATATATGTGCTCTATCGTAGACTCGTGGAATCGATATAATAACAAGACCGATTAAACTGATGGATTATAATATTATATATTAATTGTACACATCACAATTCACAAACCGCTTAATAGGTTATAGGTAAATTTTATTAGTAATGCCACAATAAAATATGTGTATTTAAATATTTAACACTGACGAACCATTTTTCATGAGAGAGTGTATCTCATTGTATAGCCTATATATTTATATTTTATATTAAATATTAATAGAGCACACCAATATATTTTAGTTCACAACTCAGCTGTACTTTTTATATGTATTTCGTTGTACATTCTATTGAACCAACACGCTGCAGCGTTCGGAAAAATGATTATGAATTACATTTTAGATTTTTTATTTCCCTGGAAAAATTAAATATTTATCATCGTCTGTAGATATGATTTTAATCTTTATCAAATATTATAACATAAAATAATAACAATTCTATTGCTATTTGGAAGTGTACCTACCTAACAGATAAATTACAACAACATTTAAAACAATAAGTTGAAGAATCTAGCTAGATAGAACCTTTTTTTGGATAACAAGAGGCAAGGCCCAAGAGTACCTACCATACATTTTTTTGTACGTTTTACAATTGAAGAAAAAAATATATTAATACAGTAAAAATATCAATTATTATAAATAGCCAATAGGTATCATAATATGTCATTACTTAATAAAACGTAATATAATTATGGGAGTGAGCTGCACAACAAAGTGCGGATGCAATTAATCGTTTTAGATCACGTGGAGCTTTATGTAGATTCTGGACTTAATCCGGATTCCGGGCTCTTCCGTGTGACATAATATGATTCAAATTTAAAACTAATAATATCTATTGATTTGACATTAAAATTAAACATTTATGCAATTGTTGTTATATTAATTGGGCTTATTGTTGTGTGTTTACAGACTAATCGCGAACGATGGCGCCTTCCACCGCGACGACGTGCCGGGCGAGAGCTGACGGTCGTCGCTCGCATCTGCTGTTGTCGGTTCGGACGCTGATTGCGATCACAACCGCTGTCGCGTTTTTCGCACTGCCGGTCCATTGCCAATCCGAAAAACGGCTTTCGTCCATCCAACAGCAACAGCAACAGCAACAACACCAGTACTACGATTCGGAGGAGCTGACCAGCGGCGGTGGCGGCGAGGTGATCAAGAGCAAAATTCGGCCGGACTCGTATTCTCAAGACCCTGCGCAACAGTACGAAAAGCACTTACAACACGGCAAGCAGTCGGACACGGTCGGCTCGGCTTCAACCGTGTACGGTGAACAGTACAGCGACGGAGGCGCCCTGATGCAGCAGGATCAGCCGATGTTGGATGAGGAGGCCCAGGAGTCGATCAGCTCGGGTTCGATAAACAACCACAGGATACCGCAGTATACACGTGGTGGGTCTCCCGTGCCCGCTGACGTGGTTGAGGGCAAAAACGTGGGCAATCGGGCCGTCGGCAACAACTACCATCACGGTGGTAACCCGTCATCGGCCACCGGTGGTTACGCCGTCGATTCGGCGTACGGCCCGCACTACAGTTCCCAGGACCTGGTCCAAGACCAAAACTATCAGCTCGAGTTCAAGTATCACGACTACGACAAGATGACCAAGTTCTTGAGGACCACGTCGTCTCGGTTCCCCAACCTCACAGCCCTCTACTCCATCGGCAAATCCGTTCAAGGTACGTCCTCACGATAACATTATAATGTTTCCTCCTCATCGTTATAACTTATATACCTATCGTTACTTTTAATGTTATACATATTATACATAATGTAATATTAATACAACAATACATATATTATACGACGTAATTGCTTCACATTTGAGATGTTCGAAGACAAATATTATTGGTTTGTTTACCCGGATTTCTGTATGATTACCTATTATGTATTATTATGCCCATGTCCTTTTATAAAATTAGCCTATTTATTGTTTCAGCTCGTTTCCAATTTTGGGTAATTACGTTATTCGATCCACTGGGTGTCTGGGTATACGTTTTATATTTGATTTCAATATAATTTATGATATAAACTATTAAGTTTGTATAATTGTATTGTTATTGTAAAATATGACAATTGTATACAGTGTGTTGTAACTTGTAAGCACAAATTGTGTCTCGAGTTGGAGGTGGCGCTATTATTTTAGTCTCACCAAGGGAGTCTTATTAACTATTTTCCTTATTGTCTCTTATTGTGCCACATATACATATTATATTTTATTTTATTGTAGGCCTGGTTTGAACATTTTTCAGTCTCGAGCACTGTCTGTGTACCTACACAAATTATAAATTTCACAAAAGTCAAATAACTATATCTCGTTATTGTTTTTTTCTCACGTAATATAATTTAAATTTTAAGCATATAAGCTGTTATTTTGTTTAAACTTCAATCATGCTCGATATACACTATAAGTTAGACATATATAACATAATAAGACCTATTAAGGTTGTAATATAAGTAACTATAATGATATAAGCCTAGTATATTATTATGTTATTTGTTTCTTTTTAACAAGGAAATTATACACAAAAACAAAACAAGTAGATTGACAATAATTGTCTTCACGTGGAATTTATTCCATTGTTATATTATATTATACATAGGTATTTCGGTATTTTAATAGATTAAAAGGTGTGCAGGGTGTGCTAAACTAAAAAATAGACGAAATAATCATGAAACATGAGAGAATCATTTTAATAGCAGTACTTTTTGGTAAAGTTTGCTTATAAGCTCAAATTTTCCATTTATTATTCTGTTTTTGAAAAGATGTGTATATTGCATAATGTACCTATAATATTATAACTTTTAAACTAGGTACCAAAAAAAAAAAAATTGTCACCGTATACCAGTGAATGATAAATATAGCAATGATAATATCTATATATGTACTTTGTCTATGTATAATTAATGCCTATAAAACATTTAAATGCGGCACTCATACTCAAGTAACTAATGTAAGAACGTTAAAATAATCGTCGTATAATATTATTATAAGATTTTAAATTATACATTATAATATGCATGTTTATTGTCTTAAATTATATGTTAATTTTAAATTTACAATATAGGTCGCGATTTGTGGGTCATGGTGGTGTCTTCCAGTCCATACGAACACATGATTGGCAAACCAGATGTCAAATACGTGGCCAATATGCACGGAAACGAAGCAGTAGGCAGGGAACTCATGTTGCATCTCATTCAGGTAACATATACCTATATAGTTACTATGACATAGCTACAGCCTAGTATACAGCCCGTAAAAGTGTATAACTAATGAAAATTCGATTTAAAGAATTAATTTCCTGTTAAAATAAAACGTAGGTAAAATAATCCATACAATTATGTATAATTATCGATTTGACGACCGTATAAAAAACGTACAACGAATATTTCGTGATTACGGTACATTTTACAAAACGTTTTCAGACAGATCGTCGTATGCTTCTAACAGTATCTCGGGACATCCATTTCTTGTACATTAGTGCGTATATATTGGTATCGAGTGATTCCGAGTTTCGGTGAATATTTTCACGTTTTTTCCCTCGTCGTATTGTAAATAAGAATAATACGTAAGCACTGCACTCATCATCTGTACTCTGCAGGGATGAAGACGCTGGAGAGTGGTTGTCTCATACTCTCATGTATTTTGACCCAATATAAATAGAATATTGTGAGGATGATAGCTGATATAGTTGGTTTTTGTGTGTCGTTGAACAGATCAATTATGTATCTTACTGCACCTATATTAGGGCTCGAGAAATAATAATATTCCTGCAGACATTTTAGGAATTAAGTACACGGGGATTGGACATATACCTGCAGAGTGAGTAGAGTAATTGGATCCAGGTATAGCACAAGATAAAAATATCCATTCAATATTTCCTATTATTTGTAAATAATAAAGTTTAACCAAAACACAAATATATAGCGGTAATCCCACTATAATTCCCCAAAAATTCCCTAACCTGTGGTCTGTTATATAGTCATTAGTCTTGGGTTAAAAATCACTTAAATTATACTATCGTCCCAGCCCCGTATCAAAAACAAAAATAATAAATATAAATTTGCATGGGAGGCTAATATATTATGCAACAATAATAAAAAGTGTTATTTAAAAATTTAAAATAAAAATTCGGTTTGTGCCCAATAGTATTTGGTGAACAGTTATTCGGTTGACCCATACATCCGATGGCTTTTGGACAACACGCGCATCCACGTGTTGCCGTCGATGAATCCGGACGGTTTCGAGGTGGCACGCGAGGGACAATGCGACGGTGGCCAGGGCCGATATAACGCGCGCGGCTTCGACTTGAACCGCAACTTCCCGGATTACTTCAAACAAAACAACAAGAGAGGGCAACCGGAAACTGATGCCGTCAAGGAATGGACGTCCAAGATACAGTTCGTGTTGTCTGGTGGACTTCACGGGGGCGCCCTAGTGGCAAGCTATCCGTTCGACAACACTCCAAATTCAAGTTAGTCGACTATATAATATTACTATACGTTTATAATTTAGTGACCTCGAATCAACTACATTAAACAATAAATGATAATAATATTATACTTACCATAGCAAAACAATAAAAATTCGAAATAAGTACTAATATCAATGGGTCATCTAAATGTATAGGTCTCGTGTAATAGTAGAATACAACATTTAATTTAACCTGCTTATTATGAAATCACATTTTTTTTACTACTGGTACGTAAATACAAAAATTATTTAAACATAGAAAACTTTTATATATACATCAGGTATTTCATAAATAAAATTGTATAATTTTCATCTATAATTTTAATATTAAAATAACGTTATTGTTGATACAATTTATGTCTTATACAGAATATAATTTCAATTAACATATTATATAATTAAATTACATATTAATTGCATTTTCAATTCCTTCACTAAAACAGTCGTTTTTTAAATTTCAAATTTAATTTTATCATACAATTTATTTACAGTTACATTCGTAATTTTCAATTCGATCACCAAGTCCTTTTGATTTACGAGATTATATGTATATATTAACTTATGTTGACTTACATATAGGTTAGTAATCAATCTATGCGTGTTATATTTTGAAAACTAATCATATAATATTTTATAAAAAATCGGATTTAAACGATACGCATATTTTACATGTCTAACAAAATTCTAATTACAAAGGATTCTGTATTTCATCACCACTGTGTTCTGGTAAGTAAATACATATAATTATATATAGAAAAATAATAATATACTGAAAAAATGTACATTCGCAGTATATTAACACATATAAATAGGTATACTATATGTATAAAATGAACACTAAATAAATGGGAAAAAACTGACGATGCTTTGGGGTTTGGTACGCATTGACTCGGGACGACGTCATCTCTGTATTTATGGTGATGTTCCCCTTCACATCGTGACCGTGACAGTGAAAATATGTTGTGTTACTACTTTTTTTCGAATAATTTAAAAACGATCAGTATTAATTATAATTGCCAATAGGTACAATCTTCGTCAGATATATAGGTACACATAATAATATTACGAGGTACCTAATATATAGACACTATTACACTGCGCGCTAAACACCGTAATCATTATTATTATGATACATAATATTATACGTACGCGTAATATAAATAATTAATAATAATTATTATCAAACGCGACAACTGCAGCCGACGAGATGTTATTATAACAATAATATATTATTATACCCAACGCCATCATTCATCGTCATTAGTCGGACGTCCCGATGCAGCACCTACCTATACGGGCTATGCCTGTATAATATATTATTGCCATCATAATTTACGTGTTATAATAATATTATGTCTCATATACAGTGTTCCAGAGCTACACCTCTACACCGTCGCTGACGCCCGACGACGACGTGTTCAAACATTTGGCTCTGACCTACTCCAGAAACCACCCGACGATGAACCAAGGAGTGGCATGCAAAGCGGGAACGCCGACGTTCAATAACGGCATCACCAACGGAGCCGCGTGGTATCCGCTCACAGGTAAAAACCGGTCAAACCATCGTAGGCGCACGCAGTCCCAAATGTTATGTTATTATGTTTTCACGACGTTAAAAGAAAATAATATTATGTTTGAACCGATAACTACGTTACACGTACCTTAGAATATATACCTATACGCACGGCGGTATTATTAAATATAATATAGGTACCTGCTTAATTACACATTAAATAGGTGCAGGACGATTATTTTAACTGTGGTACGGCAAAAAATTCTCGTTATCTCAAATAGTGAGTATGAATGTTTTTAAAAATATTTTTTGTACATGGTTTGAAACAGTCATCGAACGTAACAATACATGTGTGAGAAAAAATAGAAAATGTCTTCCTGCTTTTACTTTTTTCCTGAAATACGGCATGTAGATGTATTTAAGTACTTACATTTTCATATTGCTTAGCAGGATATGAAATTAAAAATGTACGTTATAGTTCAAAAAAGTAAAAATCCTTAAATCATAAAGAAAAAAATAGTTAAAAAATAAATAAATAGTTTTATGATGACTTAAAAAGATGTATTAAAAAATATTTTCAAAAACATTGATAGTATCAATTTGATACTCGTTTCGATAAAATGAATGATTACTGATTACATTAAGAACAATGACCTTGTGTCCTTGTATAGGTACACGGCGGTGCAGCAGTACTTCCGATAATTATTTAAATATTTAATACCTACCTACCTATTTATTATTCGTGTAATATAACATACTACGGTCATGTTTAATCAATAATATTATTGTGTGTTTCAATCATATGCGCAAGTATATAATAATATATATAGGTATCATTTTACATGTATAATTATTATTATAAGTATCTACACCAAGGTTTACGATGCACCAACCGGAGATATATTTCTTAAATCGTGGTATCTACAATTACCACTCATGCAGCAGTCTGCACTCTGCAGTAATACTAGACATACCTATTTAAGTACAGGTATCCCTTCGGTCGCAGAAAAGACGCAGTTTTCGTTTTAAATTCCTACTAAAAAAATAGCTATTGGTACATAGATAACGTCAATAATAGTGTAGTTGTTACTTGCTAGTTGTTACTGTATTACTGTAAACATAATAATACTATAAATTATATATTTATACTAACTACTTAGACATACCTATTATATATAGGACTGTCGTATTATTATTATACCTATCATTATCTATTATTATTATTATTATTATACCTAGGAACTATGTGTGTCATGCACGATTCAAGATACACTTCTACTATACAGGCATACAGCATTTATATTTGTTGTATCAATGTATCATTAGAACTTATAACGGTCATGGCTGAAGCGATTTACAAAAATATTATTATACTATTATAGATATCACCTAGTTTAAAAACTGCACCGTATAAAACTATAAAGTAATTAATAATTATAATCCACCTTATTATATCGCCTACAAACTCTATCGATGTCAATTCCGTGTAAGATTCTATTGAAACACTAATTGTAGGTACGAGTATTTAAATTTTATAACGCCTCAATAGTGAAATAATCGCAATCGCGGAGTTGACTTTTTACTAAAACAGTCTAAAGATGAGCTTGTACTAAATGACAGTGAGGATTTTTTAAAACCATAGACGGTACAAATTTTTAATTGAAACGATTTTTAAATAATTGAAAATGTATTGACAAATTGAAAAAGTTTACGTTTACATAGGTACTACTAAACTAGTTCTCAATGATCTTTTAAGTTTATTTTATAACTGCAAATAATCGAAAACAATATCGACACTGGATCTCTATTAAATATTACTTTGAAAATATATTGAATCATTAAATAGCTATGCCTTGATTTTAATTTATGTTGGAACTGCCTATACAGGGCCCCTTAAAAATCTTTGTACTGTTACACCTTTTTTTTTGTACCTAATATAATTTAAATGTTACAGGAAATGAAATAAAACCCCTCCACTGTGTAACCAGATATAAATAATTTATTAGTACCTAATTACTTGTATATATTTTAGTTACATCGTCACATACGCATTTAGCTACATATTTCAAACATATTTTTATGTATATTATAATATATTAATATTATGCTTTAATCCCGTAGGTGGTATGCAAGATTTCAATTACGTTTGGTACGGTTGCATGGAAGTGACATTGGAATTATCTTGTTGCAAATACCCGTCTACTTCCGAGCTCCCCAAACTTTGGGAAGAAAACCGATTGGTACGACCATAATATTATATTCAATATTGTTATAATATATATATTATTATAGTTTTTGCCGCCGTGTCCAGTGCACGTTTATTTATTTCCAACATTTTTTTTGTTTTTAGTCACTCGTCAAATTTTTGGCCGAAGCTCACCGGGGAGTCCACGGGTTCGTGATGGACGAACACGGTAACCCGATCGAAAAGGCGTCGCTCAAGATCAAGGGTCGTGACGTAGGTTTCCAAACGACCAAGTACGGTGAATTCTGGAGGATATTGTTACCCGGAGTTTACAAGCTCGAGGTCAGTAGAACCTAATTATATATTATTATATTTTTTATACAATAGACACCTTTTAATAGGCAGGTATTATACCCACATTTCCAACCTAGTACTTTTTCGTTCTATAAAATCAATAACAAATACATTCATTTTGAGTATCACTATGATTTTATATTTTTATTTGATACGACTATAAAAATCATTGTAACATTATTGTAAAAAAAAAAATGTCTACATAGAATTCAATTAAAAATGTCAGATACTTATTTTATAAAATATACAACTATTATATTATGCATTTATTTAGAAATATGCTAAAATATGAAAGTATTCATTCTTAACATTAATGTTCAAATCAAAATGACATAATCTACAAATTACAAAACGTAATTGATTTTCAATCAGTATTGAGAATTGTACAATGTAGGTACTTATACAAAGAGGTATGAATTTTGGAAATTCATTTTACGACACTCATTATATCAATTCGAGTATATATAATATACTACAATGGTGCACAACTAATACTTATACCCAAATAGATGCATAGATATTCGAATAGTTAGGGAGTGGGGCTCTGACGTTCCGTGACGAGTAGACGACGAATGGCATAAGATTTAAGTTGGTTTCGTATAAAATACAAAAGGGCGATCGAGACGCTGAGATGGGCATTGGCCAATTTCGCCAAAACAAAATTTGTACCTATTTTAGGGTCAGTGTACCAATTGCGCCTCTTATATTTTACGATAAATATACATATACCAATTGCGCTTGTATTCAAATTTGCCGCCTGGCGGCTATCTTCATATTTAAAAGTATTGTTTTTTGATATAATTCCATCAACATAAACATAAACACACTAAAATGCTTTAAAATTAAAAACGTATTTATTGATCAATTGATTACTGGTAATAATACATTTATACATTTTATATTATACAAATTATAATTTTATCGGGAATTTTATGAAACATTATTATTATTACGGACATTTGATCACGGAAATATGCATTTGAGTGATAGACGAAACCAAGTTATCATTATCATACATTTTATATAATTGACGATCAAAAAGTAACTTGTTAAATGTGAAGAAAAAAATGTTTATTTATTTATATTATATTATGTATAAATACTCGTATAAAAAATTATAACTAACATAACTTTTCCTTAGGTATTGTAAAATGTTTTGAGCGCAATTTGTCTATTGACCCTAAAATGTATAAAGCGCAATTGGTATATGAAAAGATAATTTTAAGCGCAACTGGTAAAATGACTAACCATACCCTTCCACATAAACCACTCCAAAACGCCCCCACTCCCATTACAAATCACAATATATATTATATTATATATAACACATCCCAACGATTTCGCGTGATTTCAGATCTACGGAGACGGATACATACCCAAGGAAATGGACTTCATGGTCGTGGAACAACACCCCACGCTGCTGAACGTGACGCTGCACACGTCCAAGGTAGGTGGTCCACCGGCGAAAAAGCCGCGTCTAAAACCCTGGCAACCGCCGTGGATGACCGGCACTCGGGACGAGACAATCTCCGTCCGGGGCGCATCCCTGAATTCCAGCAGAAACTGGCGGGACGGACTGAGGGCTTACTGCAGCGACGCGCGTTCGACGTCGCGCAGCTGGCACGCGAGAACCGCGGTCGTGGTGGCGGTCTTGCTTTTCTCCGGGCACCGCAAATAACAGCTTTTCGCGATTAAAACATAATAATGTATTGTTTAATTTATTACATACCTACTGCAGAGAGGACGTAGTGCTCGCACCTTTTGTACCACCCGCCTTACTAACGCATATAACATGCCGCCAAAATGTATAGGTACGTTCGGCAGTTGCGACTTTGTGTTGTCACCTGTTATGACATTTTAAGTTAAGAATATCTGAACAGTTATATTATATACATATCCATGTTCTCTCTTTGGGGTTTTCGATAGTTAAGTAATTATACAAGTTAGAAGTACCTATATGTAAAATATTAATATCTACTTATCTAAAAATGCTTATGTCTCGACTAAAAACTAAGATACCTATCTTAAAAATCCAACATAAGAGAGTATAGATAATGTTCTTACCTACCTTTAAACATTCATAAATAGGTGTCATATACTCATATCCCCTTTTTGGCTAATTTTTGTCATATGAAATAATTGATAAAGCAATTCATGTATATTTACTGGTATATACAACGTGGTCTGACAATAGTCAAAAATTCACATCCCACCTACCCCTCTCCATTAAAAAAAGCTGAGCACTCCACTGGATTGCTATCTCTTGATTTGGGGTCGCCAACGGTGTGTATCCGTACTATAATGGGTTTGGTAGCGTTTATTATAATATTTCGTGGCGTATATCCGTTTACATCGTCCCGAGGGATGTAAACGTATCTACGTTATAATATAGTCTTCGTAGGTACCGAATCCGAATTCTTCGAAAAATCCATTAAGGTAGATTTTTGGAAAAGTCGTACTTTTTATTTCTGTTTTATCGCGACCGACACTCCACGCACACTTCTAAATTCCTTTGCACAACTCATTACCTAACGCTATAGTGCATTATTATCTATTATTATGGTAGTGCGTTTATATTGACGTAAGACACATCAATCATCACAAAAAAATATCCTCTAAAACGTTAATAGTTTTTTAAACAATCATCGGTGTATTACGTTGATGAATCACTGGCGCTAAAAACACACACCACTAAGTACCTACTAACTACTTACTGATTTTGATAATAGGAACATATAATACATAGTGAAAGTATAACAATATCATTACATTAATCTATCCTCTTTAAATACATTTTATTTTTTTTAGTTAATACTTCTGTATACCGTATACCTAGTAGGTATTTTAGTATTTATGTCTCATTGACTAGAATCTAGGTAAATCACTATAAATGAATAGCTATCAAAACTTTGTTTTTTTTTGAGTAGATAGTATTATTCACTATGTTGGCATTTTTGATAATTTTCTAAAAGTTATGAATGTGTTTAAGGGCCGTTCTTACAATGTCCGGTAAAGTGTCGGTTAACGCTAACCGACGATAACAGATTTTTTTACTGGCAGAATTCGGCCAGTTAAGTGTCGGTTAACTTTAATTGGACATTGTAAGAACGACCCTAAGTCTATGCATATCCAAAAATAATATCAGTGTTATTACTTATTAGTGTAATTTAAATTGTTTTTATTAATTTATAAGTGCTTAACTATAAAGGCAGTTAAAGAATAAAGGTTAGTAGTTACCTATGTAATAGAAGGTTAAATTTAAGGCTAAGTATATATATATAAGATACTTAAAATTTTAAACTGATAAATTACATTTTTGAACATGTATTAAACTAGAAAAACAAAGAACTTTGCATTTGAAGTATCTTAGGAACCTATTAAAATTTAAAACAATATTAAATGGTACAAAATACGATCAATACATTTTTATCTGAAAGTATAATATTATCAGTCATAATAATAATAATATAATTATTTTGTGTTGTTTAAAAGATATATTTTATGTATCATGGTTAAAAATTACATATTTAACAAATATGAATATATTTTGTATGTAGCTTGCTAATTATACTTAAATGTCACACATCACAACAAATACTGCATCAAATGCATCATATTAATATTATGTAGATAGGTATATTAATATTTGTAAATCTAAAAATAGTGAATAAGTTGTTAAAATATTTGATACTTAAATAAAATATAATTTTTATTTAATATTTACATATAATATTGCTTAGTACTTATCAGTGGCTAACATCTGTTGGTTAACTCTATGCTACCTTGCTTTTTATAACACGCATGTAGATTGATTTCTGAATTATAACAACTTCCTACTTTACGATAATAACTGGTGAATATTTCAAACTATTTCTACAACTATTATTTTTTGCACACATGTACAAACTCAAGTGGTTACAGGTGTTAAGGGAAAATACAATTTCTGCATTATCTTCTACTACTATTACTACTACTACTACAGATGCAAGAATAAAATTCCCTAATTCTAACAGATTTTGAATTTGAAGTTTCTCTTCTTGGCTTCAAAGATGTTTCGTAAGTAATACCATTGATCATAATTACAGGTTTTCATCAATGGTAATGTGTACAAACATTTCTGATCATTAATATAACATTTTCATATTAATACATAATAATATATTGAATATACAATTTAAATTATATAAATACATTCTTATTTATTATTATTATAAGCATTTGTTTAATGATTTCATTATAAATGTACTTTCAGAGGCAGGATAACACACCTTACAGACAGCCAGTTCCTCATTTCTATCATCATCATCATCCACAAGGTATAGCATTGGCACCTAAACAACCGACTCAAGACGCTGGAATATTCTCAAGTATTACATCCGGTTTCAATAACTTTGTCAGCAATATGTTTGGATAACCTTACTCCTATCCAAAACCCCCCAATTCCCTAATAATAAATAATGAATTATTATAGCCAATATACGATCTCTAAGCTATAAGACACTCAGCTTTTAGGTTAAGTTAAGTTTTTCCTTCCAACAAATAAATACTTAATTAAACCATTGTAACAATTTTAATATTTTACATCCTATTTAATAATACTTATTTATTGAAATTATTATAAATTATTACGTTAAATACTATATATTATATTATTTTTATTATATATATATTATACAAACTAAAGTATAGTTAAATAATTCAGTAATTTTTCTATGGAAATTATTTTATTATTTTGTGTACATAATATGAACAAAAATTATAATAATAATAAATTATGATTTATTTGTTTTCTTTTTTTCTTTTGATATATTCAAATCATGAAAATAATTACATGTAAAAAACAATAAATGCCAACTTAAGAATAAAATACTTAACTGTGCAGTCTTCAATCATCAGCGGGTTTTAATTTTGATCTTATCATATGGAAAGCACTAATTAAACTACCAAGATGTATTTTTTCACTTGTTCCACCATTGAGACGTATTTCGATATCAGCCATTTCAGTTAGTATTTCAATGAGAGAATCTGGTGGTAAATCCACTAAAATGTATAAGAAATGTTAATAGGGGATAGTTGTTATCTATATATATTAGAAAAACTAAATAAATATTACAATATTTTAGAAGACCATTAAATAAATAATACTTACATCTATATAAAAATGTGTGCAACTCCGTTAATATGTCTTGTAAAGCCAAACCTTTCTGAATTTTTAATTCTTGAATTTCTATGACAAACATAATATAATTTATTTTACACATCTATCGATTTAACAGTTATGACGATTTACTTTTGAAGGTAGTAGAAAAGTCATCATTTAACAACCATTTTAAAATATTCATAATATCACTTTTTAGTGGATGACCAACACATGTATATACAGAATCTTCGTTTACTTCTGGAAACGCAGTAGCAGCACTTTGTAATATGTTGAGAACTTTTCGCATATCTCCTTGTGCCAAATCTATCAATGCTTTTTTACCATCTTCAGTTACTTTCACTCTAAAAATCAAATCGAAATAAGTTTTAAAAAAATTTTTAATTAAAATATAGAAAAACATATACTAAAGAAAGTGAGAATACCATACTTTTCTTGTTCAACAACATATTCAAGTCTAGGCATGATCTGTTTAGAATCAAGTGGACCAAATCGAAAGCGTGTACACCGAGACTGTAATGCGGGAATTATTTTACTTAAGTAATTGCAAATTAAGCAAAAACGAACATTGTCAGTAAACTTTTCAATAACTAAAAAGTTAACATAATAGTTATGACATTTTTATTTAATTATTTAAATTATTAATATTTTAAAGTTCATATACTTCTTCTTAGAGCATTTTGGGCATCATTAGTCATAGCATCAGCTTCATCCAAAATAATCAATTTGAAACCTGATTTAAAAATTGTTCTGGTTGATGCAAAGTTCAAAACTTGTCCTCTGACAACATTAATTCCTCTGTCATCAGAAGCATTCAACTCAAGAACCTAAACATGTAAAAATGTATTAGACATAAGCAGAAAAAAAAACTAAATTAACATAATATTTAATATTTATTTTTATGGTAGTGAGCTGATTTATTTAAATAAAGAAACTAGAGTAAAGTTTAAAAATTTGATAATCACCTAATCTATTATTAGGCTTTGGTTATATTAAGTTTATTGTTTAATATTATATACAAAAATCTATATACAAGTTTTAACCTTTTATAGGCATTTTCTTTGGAATTTACTTCTAATATTATATTATAATGAATAATAAACAATTTTTCACAACTTATGGATTATATTACTATTAGTAACAGCATTACTATCAGTAACACAATATTTTACTAGATTTTTAAGATTCATCATTTTTTTTTTTTTTTTTTGATAAACAAGTAACTAACAGTTTTAAAGATAGCAATTTTAGGTCAATCATACCAAAAAAATATTTTTTTAATCATCGTCCCCCAAAAGTAAATATTCTGCCAATGAAACTCAAATTCTTAACTAAAATGGTTTAATAATCATAATGTAATTAACTCAATAAACGATAACTATAATATTAATGTTGGGTGTGGTATGTCAACCATGTGTGATGTGGTCAAGCAACTTTCTAGCGTGGCTGGCTCTCGGATGGGTAACCATCTGAGTTTTTGGTGATGAATCCTGCCTAATATAAAAACACGTGTTCTTCAACCAATCGTAACCCCTTTCATAAAAAGCTAAATTCCATATATGACAAAGCTCTAAGACTAAAAAAATAAAAAAAATAATAATTATACCCATTATATTGTCTATATTTGTACAATATACAAACCATTGAACGAAACTGTGCTGGAGTATATAATTGCTTGGCACATGCTAATATTGTGCTAGTCTTTCCAGTCCCTGGAGGTCCATAAAATAATAAATGAGGTAACTGATCCTCTTTAATGAATTTACCAACTATATAGATTTACATAATATTAATTAATTTGTTTATAAAAAAAAGGTTCTCATGCTTTACTTGTTTGAATAATGTCTTCATGTGAGATCAAATCATCTAAAGTATTTGGTCGATACTTTTCTACCCTGTGATCATTAAAATTGTAAAAATTAACAGATTATTAATAGGTAAAATAAGTTTTAAAATAGATATATCTTACCAAGGGAGATTTGGTTTTGCTTTCATCATTGTACCTATAACTTATAAGATGTTAGAAGTTGCTATAATCTCAGTTACCTCAGAATTTTAAAAGTATTTGACGATAATTCAATTTTTATGAATTTTTGGATTCAGATTGAAAGTTTCAGCCTGTGCCTGTGGTACTATAAATGATTATATTTATTAAAATAATTATCAAAAATTTATTTGTTTGATTTTCAATTTTAGGTTAAAATATGATAATGGTTTCAGTTTTGGCGCCAATGTCTTTTATTATTATCATAGAACAATTATTATTGTTATTATTATTATCTAATATGATAAATTTTATGACAAAATCACGGCTATAGATAGTACTATCTTTAATCGTGGACAAAATCAACCAACCAGAAGTGGATATATATCATAGTCCGTGATGTAAACCATAGAGTAATATATTACTAACACAGCGATCAGCTGTTTGATTATTGTCGCTTCTATCCACCGTTGAGGACAAAATATTATTATTCCCTAAATTATAGGACAATATCTGTGAAAGTATTAAGTAACGGAGTGCAATAATTTAAGTAACTAGCTTCTAAATTAACGAACTTGAAATTTACTTAATTCAACTATTGTATTCCCTTGTTTTCAAAGTAAAATGTTGAGCCTAAAACTTTATCGTCGACTCAATGTAAGTAATAAGTATTCACATCACATTTAAATGATGTCCTAACTATAATTTCTAATTTAAAAAAAAAAAAAAAACAAAATGTTTACACTCACACTAACAGTAAGTATTTTGTGTCCCATGCGACTAGTGACATTAAACCGATTCAAACACTTCGACAGTGCGTTAAACGATATTGGTATTTGGGCGGCAAACATCTAATCTGCACAAAAAGATACCATAAGTGTACAAATAAAAATGAGAAATTGATTGGTTGGACAGCATTTAAATGTGATGTGAATACTTACATTTGGATTCAATAATACCTATGTTAGATATTTTATTTCATTTTAGAAGCCTTTACTGACTGCTCCAATGATGGCACGTTTCACTGGAAGTGCTGCAGCTGTTCAGACTGGAAAAAATTATGCTAGTCATTGGAGAACAGAACGTATTGTTTCTATAGCACTTATGGGATTGTTTCCTGCCTCAGTATTATATCCATCACAAATAGTTGATACTTTATTAGCAGGAAGCATTAGTCTCCATGTTTACTGGTAATACCATAATGTTATTAAAGTTAATTGTATAGTTTTATTCGGTTTTATTTATAGGAGTTAATGCGATTTGAAATATTAAAGTGAATTGACAAACTATCAAACTTAAAATATGTTAAAGGTAAGAACAATATCTGTGTTTTTACATTGGTTTTTATTTTTACAATGTATTATTTTTTTACCAAGATGAGGAAAAATACAATTTAAAATGCTCTTAGATTGATTAAAAATCAAAATATTGTAAAAAACCAACATACTAAATCAGATTATGTTCTTACCTTATTCACTCAACAAAGACAATACATTGGGGGGGGGGCTTTAACGAAATCTCTTATCATTATGGAATTTTACGGATAAATTAAGAGGACGCCTCACCTTAACGTTTCTCCATCTTACAAATGTACCTTATAGTAAATTTTTAGTTAACAATAATACATTTTATTCTGTTATTTGTACAACTTGAAATACTCATAACTCGCTTTAAAATTAAAATATTGTAAAAAGTATATGAGAACCCTTAGATAATAATCTTACCTTACATTTTTATAAGAAGAAATTTCACTCTAATTTTAGAAATTACAGAGTAAAAATAAATGTATTATTTTAAATTTTAAATTGTCCATGTTGTAGGTATATTTTTATAACAGATACAACATATGCGGGTGTGGCGTCCTCTTAATTTTAAATATACTCTGTTTCCCATAAATTAACCAACTTTTTTATTTTTTGCACTCGCGGAGTATGGTAAAAACGTGACAATACAGTTCACTGTAGTTCTACAGTTTCACATCGCGAAATCTCACAGTGTATACATAGTGAACAGTATTGTCACAACGTTTTCACCATACTCTGTGTGCATAAAAAAGTGGGTCAACTTACGGGGAACAGAATATAGGTAATATAGCATAAATATTTTTTTTTTAATATCTTTAGATAAAAAAGACTGCAATATCCAACTTTGTTGGGGGAATACTTTATATTCTTATGCCGTTAACCTGAGTATAAATAATAGTGCTTGAACATTGTAAAATATAAATATTAGCAATAATATATTGAGTGCATTTTTTTAATAAAAAGTATAATTATTATTTATACAAATATTTTTATTTTATTTTTAAGGGGACTTGAAGCATTGGTAGTTGACTATTTACGTGTACCAGTTGTAGGACAGCTGGCTAACAAAGCTGGACATGCGGCTATTGCTCTTCTTGCCATCGTCACCTTGGCTGGATTTATGAAAGTCATTTTTGTTGGTGATGGACTTGGAAATGCCATTGTTACACTTTGGAAATTGTAATATTACTTAATGTGTTTTAAATGTAATAGTGTAACATGTAAATATTTTGTTGAATAAAATAATAATTTTATCTAATTATTTGTAGTATAGAGATTAAAATCAAGTTCAGTTATAGTTACAAGCAATAAATAAATTATCACTTACAATAATATTTTTGTACACATTTTATCCTACTAATATCTAAAATTATAATAATTGTCAATGTAGTTTCAGATTACAGAAAAATAATTCTTTTATACAATCTGCCCTTTCAAAAAGTGACTGGCCGGCATTATATGTTACTATATCTAAAGTTATGAAAAAAACTTCAGCGCCCCCAAACTTTGATTTAGCACCCCAGATTAAAAAAAAAGGTGGGTAAGTGGATTTCGCTCTGCTGTACAGTAGGTTACAAGTGGGTCACTGTATAATGGATATTATTAAATTTGAATTCAATGATATAATATCACTGTATAAGAAAAACGATTCTGAGCGGAGACGGTTTGTCAGTCTAGGTATTAGACATACCTATTATAGGTAACCTATTTTTGGCAACAGAATTAAATATTTAAGTGGAATCTTATTTTAAATTTTCAATCCTTATATATAAAAGTTGAACATTTTATAAATTTTTTACTACAAAATAATTATTTAATTTTAAATTTGATAAATTTTGTCAACATTTTAACTTCAAATGCTTATAAAAAAAAATTTTGCCTATGTATTTTTAATATTTTTCAACTGATATTGTAACAATGTATCAGGAGCCTTGTATTAATTTTTTACACTTTTTGGCCGAACAGATAAAACTTTATTGATATTTATAGAAAAAAAAACTAAAAAAATTGAAAACTGACCATGTCCGTAAACAGCTCAAAAAGTGTCAAATTATTTTCAAAATGTCATCGTATATAGAAAATACTAATATAAACATTCAGTGAAATTTTCAAATATCTGTAGTCATTCGTTTTTCAATTACAACAAAATATGAAAATTGTTACATGAAAAATCAAGTGAATATCAAATGTTGTAAAAATATGAATTTCAAACGATCATAAAAATTTAATTTGACTTTCTTATAGATATTTTTTGTTTGATAAAGGTAGATAATCTTATAATTCCAATCGAACATGATACTGAAGTTGAAAATCGAAGCATTATTTCGACTACTTATCGTGTACACAGACACAAAAAAAAATTAAAAATTAAAAAATTAAAAAAAAAAACACACATCATTGTAAAATCATTACATTCATCATTCCACTCAGAATCTAAAAATAGTTTTCTTAGCTTTACATAAGGTTTTATTTTTATTTCTTTGTTTTTAGCAGAAATACAAATTATTGTTTGTAATGATTATAGGTATATCAAATATTAAAATGTAGAACTCATCAAAATTTTGAAAATTTTCAGTTAGAAATTTATAAAAGTTTTTCCTTTTGTAGCTAACATTATAAATGTTGATAGAAGACTCCTCACAATTGGTCCTTCCTTAAACAACAAAAAAAGTTTACTGGAAACTAACATACATTATTTTTTTAATCTAAAATGTGCACAACATTGAATTTTCAGTTTTCATCAGTAAATTAACGAATTTTCATCTATCAATTTTTGATATTTTGTTGTAATTTAAAAACAAATAATCCTAGATACTTGAAATTTTTTACCAAATGTTAAAATTAAATTTTCATTCATCATTCATGGTATAGAGTGTTTAAACTTATAATTGTTACAATATTCGATATTCAGTGGTAAATTGAATTTGCATTAATCGATTTTTTAGATTTTGTTGTATTTCCAAAATGATTAACCGTAGACTCTTGAAATGTTCAGCAATTATTTATATTATCATTTTTTATTCATCGTAAATTCTTCAAACAATTTTGACTCTTTATGAACTATTTATAGCCATGAGAAAATGTTTCAAATTGAATTAAAATATAACATATCCATAAATCAATTACAACGACATGCTGAACAACTACTGTACAGCAAAGTGGTACCCACTTGACCTTTTTATCATAATTTTTTTTCCTAAAGCTATGTTTTAAAAACCTTTCTATATTTCTCATCAACCACCCACCCAAAATACGAGAACAAAATAAAATTTAAGATAGTATGGAAATTTTTTTCCTGTCACCAAGATCAACATTTAAACAACTGTTATGAAGCACTAACATTGGTTATTTTAGGCATTAGACAATAAATAAGTCTTTTCTAGTTTTCCCATATTTTGAATTTTTCCTATATTTCAGATTATGCTTCGAGGAACTTACATTTTATACTCAACTGTGTATGTTATGATTTTTAGATAGAAATACCTTATTATTCATACTTCCATATTGTATATATATAATCATCAACTTAATACTAAATATTTATCTAGTCTCCACAAGAAAATACTGATTCAAAAATGGATCCATGACCGAACATGTTTGGGAAGTGGTATTTTTAACTAATTGATTACTAATAGATAAATTATAAAATCAAAAACAATCACCAATCACCATATTGGTACTATTTAAATTTACTAAGGAACAGCAGATTATAATTAATAATTTTTACTATTACTTTTTGTTTGTATTTAAAAAAAAAAGGACCCTCTGACTAAGATTTAGCCCCCCCTCCACAAAAAAAAAAATATTCTTTATTGATTTATATAAAGTCGCCTATAGGTTGTTTTAAATTAGGTAATAATTTTTTCATTTGAGCTATAGCTCCTCCCCCCAGAATTTTAACCTTAGTTGTGCTTTTGTCAACCGGTAATGTTAATGCAATTTTTACCATTAAATATAAGTTTGAAAATATATCTTGAAGTTTATTTTTTCAAAATATGTTTAAAATTAATATAAGAGCGAAGTATTAGTTTAGTAATATATAATGCTTTTTTTTTTTTTTTACTAATGCGATTTTAATCTATAAATTATTATGTCTCAACAATTAAATATAATGTTAACATTGTATATTAAGCTTTAGTTGACAAACAAAAATCCAACTTAAAAACTAATCAGAGTAAAAACTCAAAACACACTATCTAACCAACATCACATTGAGAATGGCCTCCCTCAAGGTTCAGCTCTCAGCGTCTCTCTCTTCCTGGTAGCAATAAATGACATTGGAAAAAATCTGTCCTTCCCTATTAAACATAAACTCTTCGCAGATGATTGCAACATTTACTGCAGTGGGACAAATCTAGCAACTTCAACACAATTGATGCAAGAATCTCTCAACATATTAACTCAATGGGCCGCAAGAACAGGCTTCATTTTCTCCCCGTCCAAAACTCAAAGCATAATATTTAACAAAAAGAAAAACACTCCCTTTCCCCAAATCAACTTAGACGAGACACCTCTACTATTCTCTAACAATTTACGTACTCTAGGGTTTATCTTTGACCACAGACTAACTTGGAAATTTCACATGAGAAATCTTAAGACCTGCCGCAGCACCACAGAATATATGAAATGGCAGCACCAGAATGAACATTATCAACATGTTATCAAATCTCACATGGAGATCTGACCAGAACAGCTTCATCTTAGTTTACAAATCACTTATACTGTCTCTCATTAATTATGGCTTTGTTATTTATGGCACTTCCAAAGTAATCTACAAAACACTCTAGATCCGATTCACAATTAAGGAATTAGATTAGCTACTGGAACTTTTAGAACTAGCCCAGTAGACAGTGTCCTTTGCAATGCAGGTGATCCTCCACTTCAGATCATCCGCCACATCAATACGATCAAATATATGATCAAGACGTCAAACCTGCCAAATCATATATCCACCTCAAATATTCACCCTCCCTCCCTAAACTCTAAAGCAAAAACACCCAACACGATCTACGAAAACTTCATCCTAATCATGGAAAATATCAAGCTGAATACAGATACAATCAACAAAATCCCCATCCCATCTCTTGCACCTTGGACTTGGTCCCCTAATATAAATACTGAACTCCTCAAGTTCAATAAAAACTCAACTGTAAACTCAATCATTATATCTCATTTTTACGAACTAATCGATTTACATTACCGCGATCACGCGCTAATTTATACAGACGCTTCTAAAAGTTCAAACGGTATAGGTTTTGCAATTGTAGATAGTACCGTAGTCAGAAAATTTCGACTCCCTTCATTCACTAGCATATACACGGCGGAATTATATGTGATATACATGGCAGCACAACTTGCAGCCTCATCCCACAACAATTCCACCCTCATAATGAGCGATTCTCTTAGTGCCCTTATATCTCTTCAAGACCAATACCCCCAGAACGAACTTATTCAGCTCACTAAAGAATGCATCTCAACATCGAAAAACAAAATTAATTTCAGGTGAGTTCCATCACACGTAGGTATTCCTGGGAACGAGAAAGCGGACGCAATGGCGAATGAAGCGGTCACTTCTGGATCTTCCTCATCCATAACCAAAAACACCTCCAAAGACCTGATAAACGAAGCTCAAAAAAGCATCCTCGCATCATGGCAAAATCACTGGGATGACATTCTAACCAGCAACAAACTAAGGATCGTCAAAAAGACAGTTTCAAAATGGACATATTCTGAAAACGCATCTAGGAGAGAACAAACAATAATCAACAGGGCTAGAATAGGCCACTCCAATATTACTCACTCCTACCTAATCACTAAGGAACCCAGACCTAATTGCGACACATGCAACACCCCTCTCACCATCGAACACATAATCATTAACTGCCCAAAATTCGCATCTTCACGTCATCTTCTCAAAAATCCTTCATCACTCGAAGAAGCCCTCATCCAAGTCAACACTGGCAATATTTTTAACTTTTTTAATTTAATTGGTTTCGACAATAAATTATAAAACTCCTGTATATAACATATGATTCTTTTTCTCTTTATTAATATTGTATAAATACTTTTAGTTTGTAAATAACTCTAGGCTAATAATCTTTGTAATTGAAGCCTTAATCTAGTAATAAAAAAAAAGTAATAGTTTAGAAATATAATGCTTTTTTTATTTATTTTTTCTTTATTAATGAGATTTTAATCTATAAATTATTATGTCTTAACAATTAAATGTAATGTTAACATTGTATATTATGCTTTAGTTGACAAACAAAAATCCAACTTAAAAACTAATTTTTATTTTTTTATTATTGTTATTATTTGATCTTTAAGAAGATAATTTTCCCCAGTGCTACCACTGGACATGTTTCTGCAATCCTACCTAATTAAAAAAAAAAGTTCTAATATTTAATTTTTAAAGATATTTTTATCATATTAAGTATAATAATATAATTTATAAAATATATCGTTTACCTGTTCTAAATATAAATCAAATTAAAAATTATTGAATAATTACCTCATATTATTATACTTAGTACAGTCCACTATGTATTGACATATTGTACATATTATAATTGAGTATTATATACTGTACAATATAATATACTCAATGAAATTATTTAATGTTCTACAAATATTTTGTCATGTGCCCATGTATGATTTTATGATTTTTATGCATTATATTTTCATACATCCTCCTAAATGTTGCAATTGCAAGGCATGAATATATGATTGGGCGCCACTGCCTCCCTATATAGTAGCATTTTAAATTTTTACTCAGTTTTTATTTCTAATTACGTATTTTAAAGATTAAAAATTGAATTTATTTTTGATATTTTTAGTCACTCTAAGAACAATTTACGAGTTTATAAGGGACCTTGTGTTAAATTTTCAAGCTAACTCACAAACATTTTATCATACATTATATTATATCAAAAACTATTAATAATTTGAATAACCCAAAAAGATTCATTATATTTTTAAATTATGATCATGTCTTTGAATGCTAAAACTAATTTTTAATCTTTGGATTATAAAAAAAATAATTGTTCTGAGTGAAAATTAAATTTTCCTTATTCTTATTATTTTATTAAAGAAACTCAAATTCTCAATGACCAAGATGTAAATACTTCAAAACACATATATTTAAATTTTTGGTAAATTAAGTTTTTAATTTAATATACAGAATTAACACTTGAAATTGTATATTTCTAGTAGTTGACTGCACTGTATGCTAAGTGAACAAAATAAATTTCATGAAAGTGTGAATAAAATACAAATTCTTTTACAAACACATTTTTTAGTATATTTGAACATAAATGTTTTTAGATCATATAGAATCTGTTGGTTATACCACAGAAAATATTATTGCATTTAATACATTGTTTTTTTTTTAAGGCAAATTATATCAATATTTTGTAATTTAAGTAAAATCTTTATAAACAATTTTGTGAAAATAAATAAATAGATTTCAATAAACACTAATTTAGTAAAATTATTTCAATTTTGTACTTTATTTTAATTTTTATAGTTTTTTCTTTCAGAAATTATTACTAATTAATAATAAATTAATATTGTTGTAATTTTTTATATTATTTTAAAACTGAATCATACTTTTGATTTTATGTAGGTATACAGTTTTTACGATCATAGTTAACCAAATTTTTGGCAACTTTAGGTGCATAAAAGAATATTTTAGGACAATTTTTTTTGATTTTTAGTGCATATAAATTCGAGCTGAAACATTTCATTAGCCTTATAATACTAAAAACTACTACCCAAATAAAATTATGTTTACTTTATTCATCAACATAATAATATTTTAACTGAACTAAATAAAGTTTAATAAAAAATTGTGAAAAATTATACTTGGGTATTTCATATTACTACAAAGAACAATAATTGTAAATTATACAATAGTTGACCATGGATTCAACCATTTGTTCCGACAATTTTTTTCAACTGTATCTTTATCAACTCGCTTGGCCAATTTTTCAAAGTCTTCAGTAGCTTCTAATCGCTTAGTATCAGGTAAAAATGTCTTGGAAATCCTAAACACACCTTCAGTATCTAAATGTGTACCCCAATATTCTTCTTTTTCTGGTAATCCGTCAGGTGTTTGAATTGGTGTTATTTTTATTAAATGTTTAACTTTCCACAATCGTGCATTCATTTCTGGTGTATTTTTTACAATAGCTATATCACTACCCTAAAACAAAAGAAGTATTACCATTATATATTTTTATAAAATATAACTAAAAACAATTCTGTTGAAAAAATAAAATCAATCAAAAGATGTTTTTTAATTCTATTTTTACAAAATAAGGCTAATTACAATAAACTAACATTCAATTTTAACCTGAAAAGCAAAAATGCACGTATGAACTACAAATTATAATAACATCCAATACCTAAATAATTGAAATTGAATATCACTACAATTAATTTTTATCAAAATTAAAAAAAAAGATTCTTTATGTTTTTTGAATTACTTAATGTAGTAATGGGTAAATTGTGGATGATTTTATATTATACAACTAGAGTACTAATAACACTTTCAGACTATAATATTATAGTAGTTTGTTTCAAGTAATAAGGAATCTGACTTGCATCAAATTGATTTAATAAGAGTATATCTCTATATATAAAGGAAA
>NC_042495.1:64533151-64534790 GCF_005508785.2 Acyrthosiphon pisum
GTGCTCAAACAGGGATTTTGAGGTTCACGATGGAAATTGGAATTTTTATTTTATTTTTATTTATTTTTTAAATAGTTGCCATTGGTTACAGTCTACAGTAGAAATTAATATTTATTTATTATTGGTTCCATTGGTTATTTGGGCAGATCAGATACAAGTTAGCACCAAATCAAATTATTGAACATTACAGAAAGTGACACCCAAAAACAGTTGAACAATCATAATTTTTTAAGTTGTAATTTTTTACGGACAACGGAGTGCACTGGTTCAGCTTGGTATGAATGTTTGTGTGTAGATTAAACCTCTGGGAAGAAGACTGACTAATTTAAGAATGGTTAAATTTGGTTTTTTTTTATTCATCTTATATTATTAGTTATGTTAAGTTAGGATTTTGTATTAATTGATTATATTAATCCACCATAGGTGGAATACAACAAACTTGGTATAACTTTGATACTTTAGAGCAGTGGTTCTCAACCGGTGAGCCGCGAGATTGTCTAGGTGTGCCGTGAGAAATGTTATTAAATATTTAAAACAGTGTTTTCAGCGAAGTTTTTAAAGTTGTTATGGTTATCAAGTGCGTGAGTGTGCCGTGAAAACTTGTGATGTATAAACGTGTGCAGTGAGCCAAAAAAGGTTGAGCACCACTGATTTAGAGTAAAATCATACACCTACGTACAAACAGCACGGGATCCGCGATCTACCGTAGGTAGATTGCCTACCGGATAATATACTGCTACAAATCAGAATTTTTATTCCGGGAAACAGAAAAGTTAAGATACATTTCGAACACCATACATCGAATATTAAATAACAAATTGTACAAAGTCCGAGTCATATAGAGTACTAATAACACTTTCAGGCTATAATATTATAATAGTTTGTTTCAAGCAATAAGGAATATGACTTGCATCAAATTGATTTAATAAGAGTATATTACTTTATGATCTAAGCCCATGTCGGTCAATATTTTTTTTTGCCAATATGGATTATATAAATAACGTTTAACTCTCTGAACCATGAATAATTTTGTCGCTGTATATGGTGGGTCAACTTCACCTTCTCTGAAACCATTTATAAAAAAAAAACAAATAAAACATTTTAAAACAACCCAAATTAATACTTTACCTAGGGTAATATGTAAATCCGAGGTATTTTTTACCACCAGTCCAGGAGTTTAAACTTCGCACGGCAATAGTCTTTGTACACCAACAGCATTTGTTTAAATTGTTTATAGAGTTTACTAGACTTAGCATCTTTAAACAATTATATTGGTTATTCCTATAACAGAAAAATTATAATAAGTACCTACAAATAATCTATTAATTCATACAAAGATAAAAAATGTACAGTACCTTGTACCTATCAACTAAAATATTACTTATACGTAGTTATTACTTTATAGTTAAAATTAACTCTTAAAATGTCTAACACTGGAATTACGATTTATGGAAACCAGATGGCTAAATGGTCTTAATGGCTGATGTTGAATGCTGGTGCCTGGTGACTGGTGAGTGATGAATAGTGATAGCATGTGATAGTAAATGATTAATATCTAATCTTTTATCTATGGTCAAATCACGGACTACTACACTGGACTGGAAACGAGACGTTTACTGCCGAGCCGCTTAGTGTCCGC
>NC_042495.1:64535400-64546075 GCF_005508785.2 Acyrthosiphon pisum
GGTCATTCCTAACGTGCCAGCAGTGATACCATTCCTTGCGACCAAAAACATTGTTATTTAACACTTACACATAACATTTAAATATGCTGTGATGATGCATACCACATTACGATAAATATTACTATTGTAAAACCTGGTTGTGTTTTCGCGCATGCGCAGAAGAAGATTCCACACATGTGCAGCGCACCCTGTATTTGCCGCGGGAACTACGATCATGCTCCGTCTATGAGTATAAGGTCTATGATAGATATATACAACAAACTAGATAGCCGACTCCTTCTTGTCATGGAAAGAAGGCCGCCATTTACAAAGCAGGCAACGTTTACGAAATAATATTATCATAGTATATATTATGTATAGATAAATATATATGTATATAAATAAATGTAAAATAAATGTAAACATTGCCTGCTTTGTAAATGGCGGCTGACTTCAATATCGGCCACCACCGTAGTACAAAGACGGCTATCTAGTTGTTGTATATATCTATGTGCAAACCACGATGACGATTTAAGATAGATATATCTTTAATCGTACTGTAAACTTGAGAGTTGAGGACTAGTCTGTATGGTAAAATTTGGCATGCGATTATGATACGAACAACTGAAATAGAAAACCAGAATAGGCAGATAATTGCAGATCAAAAAGATTTTTGTAAAAGAACATACGATTTTTCAATAATAGGCTGTATAGGTACTAAACTGAAGTGCGTGTGACGTGAGTGTGTGGTAACTTCTATGGAATTAACATATAGTTTATA
This sequence comes from Acyrthosiphon pisum, assembly GCF_005508785.2. NCBI lineage: Eukaryota > Metazoa > Arthropoda > Insecta > Hemiptera > Aphididae > Acyrthosiphon > Acyrthosiphon pisum. Next base: position 64,536,161 of record NC_042495.1, read on the forward strand.
TCAATATAGTCTATGGCAATCGCCAATAGTCGATATTCGTCGGAGACTAGTAACTATTATAATAATTTTAGTGAACAAAAAAAAATAAAATAAGCCAATAATTTATACGAACAGTTAGTTAAGCAGTATATAATATAATACGAGTTAAAACACAAACTCACACATTTCGTTACGTTCAGGTTATTTTCATAAAAAATATATTTCGATACTTTCAAGTTTTAGTTCGGAACGAGATGAAGATAGCTGTTTCTTCGGCGGATTTACGTACCTACTGCACGTCTGCACGTCTGGTTCCACGTCATTTGGTCCGGTAAATAATATCTGGCGACATATGACATAGCTAGGTTTCACCGGAAGACTAGATGTGTACGCGTAAGTTTGTTTTCATATGATTTTGGGGCTTACATTTACTTTTAAGACTTATATTAAATATTTAATATCACGGACAATCTGTTAACTGAGTGACGTAGAAGCATATACGATCACTCCCAAAAGCCCAATGTATAAAATACGAGAGTACGAACAGTCCAATGTCCAAAAGTCGCCTTCGTTTCACCACACCAAGTTTAATACGTATCTTTTGTGCATAAAAATATACCTACCATACGCTGAGTACCACTTTAAGTTTGCGCGAAGTATTTCAAACAATATAATCAGTGGTGGGCGGGTGGCCAAACTTTTTTTGATCACGATCTACTAAAAATATACTTCACCTTTGAGGATCGACTTTTATAGAACATTTTTTTATTATTGAATAACTATAATTTTTATTTGTCCTAAGATTAATGATATTATATTACAATATTATTAATCTTTATATTTTATCGTATTTTATATACATTATACACCTCATATATTTTACATTTATTGAAAGTTATAATTTATAGCTACACCTACCAAATTAAAGTTTTGACAAAATTGGTTATTTCAACCAGTAATAACGTTTTTAATAACTTAATACGAACTATGAATTATTATTTGAAATTTCTAAAACACAATTTCAAATATTATTATTTAATAAATACAATGAAATTAAAAATAGATATACGATCACATACTGAGTATAATTTAAATTATAAATTATAAACTATTTTGTTATTGTCATATCAAATTGCAAAGAACAAATTGTTCCTTAACAGTGATAAAAAGTTGCATTATATTATATCTGTGGATTCATCATAATGACGTTATAATATAATACATAATATCATTTAAATAATTATATCCTATGGGCAATTTCTGAAGTCTTTGCAGAAGACACAATAGAAATTCGCTAGATTAAACAGGTTTAAAATTATCCCACATTATCCCGCACCGGGATAATGAACCATGTAAATGATATGGTCCAAAAATCCTGGTGCATTATTTTTCACACCGGTTTAGTCTAGCGAATTTCTACACATTCGACTGAAAATTGTAAAATTTAAATTAGCAAAGAAGACATGAACAAAAAAACATAGTGCGTTGAGCGTTCTGTATGGTTTTATTTTCATAAATCATAATATTTTCAGTTCTATATCTGGAGCGTTTTCACATCGGCGTCGCAGTAAACACACTTCACGGATTCCGCCGAAACAGTCCGATGTTTAAAGTAAATTTGTTTTCATATTCTTTGGCACTTAAATTTACTTTTTAGACTTGAATTAAATATATATTGTCACGGAAAATCTGTTAACTTGATTACGTAGAAGCATATACGTTTACTACCTACCATAGGCCCAATGTATAATAAATAATAATAAATGTACAATGTACATACATTTTCTATATGCATACGGGCTATGGACATTTGGGTTTTAAGAGAACACCGCAAACGCGAGTTTTATTTTGGGGGTTTGACGGGATATACCTAAAGGAAATTTTCACATTTCACTATAATTCTGATATTATTGGAACCTAGGTTAAGTTTCTGTTTTATAATAGATTGATTGGTCACCTTAGGTAGTTAGGTATATCACCTCGTATATCACATTCTTGAATTTAAATTCCTATAGTCGAGTATTGGACAAGTACCTACGTAACTTATAATTCATATCGTAATTTAATTACTAAAGAAATATAATTTCTAGGTCTAGTATATGGTTGAAATTGGCATGCGACCAACAACTGGAAGCTTGTTCTGGACAATTTAAATGATCTAATAAGGTTCATCTCATTATTTGAATTAAATTAATTTTTAAGCGATTGTTGTGAAAATCAATTTTTTATTTTATTTCATTCAACACACTCATCTCAGTTTTCTAGTACCTACCTCTAGATTTCTCACGAAATTCATGTCGATCAACTCACACCTTTCAATTTTCATATTCAAAACCATAAAAATATGCATTTTTATCTTATTTCAATCTTTTTCATCGATTTCACTTTTCCAGAACAACCCCCCTGAAATTTAAAACCAGAATATATTACAGATCACAGAGATGAGAGATTTCTGTAAAGAACATATGATTTATCGATAGATCATATATACATATATGCAGAATGTAACAGAAAGATCTGACAAAAAAAAAATTATGCTACTTAAACGTATGAAAAAAATTGTTAATATTATGTCATTAGTAAATAATTTAAGAAATATACTCGTGTCAGCAAGTTCCCAAAAATAATATTTTTAAAAAAGTTATTACGTTCCAAAATAATTTAATAAAAAAACTATAAAAAATAAATTACTTGACTTATATAAATGTTTTTACCATCAAATTGTTAAATAATAATAAATTATACGCCAGTCCGAACAATCCAAACCCTATCTTCGTTTCACCACGACCGGTTTAATACGTATCTTATTTGCCTATACTATTCGTCGGGTAACACCTTAGGTTTGCGCGAAATATTTAAAACAATATTCATATTTAGATAAAGGTATTCAATATTTTACAATTATATATTTTAGTATTTTATTATAATTACTAGGCAGTGGCGCAGAACTATATTTTAAAAGGGGGGGCAAGTAAAAAGTTATACAGACCACCACCTCCGTTTATGCTTGCTTTAGTGCCGCATATGTATACATTTATAGCTTATTACGAACATAATTCATAAGTAGTTTGCTGGGGTACCCACGGACCCCCACGACCCCACCCACCGAAAAAAAGGGGGGGCGGTCGCCCCTCTTGGGTTATAGGTTCAGCGCCACTGTATATAACTAATGGTTGATAAACTATTAGTTCCTTATTCTCCCGGTTAACACACAACAATCCTATAAAGCACTAGTTATCCTGCCGCAACGTGAGAAGCGGGTGGACCATAAAAACAGCATTGATCAGATACATCGTTGCATATCCAGTATATTAATCCATGCTTACTGCTATTGTTATTATTAATTCACTATCGAACATTAAATTATTGGTATCAAAAAATTGTGGTAACAGCAGAGAATACTTATTGGAATTATTAGAATTATTGTGATTTGCCATAAAACAGCACCAACATTTTATTATTATTTTGTACTCTTATAGATAGTATTGTGATAATATTATAATAAAAAATGACTAAATAAGTAAGCTATTATTGAAAAAAAACACGTACATTACACAACGAGATTTATCAAGATATTTATGTAGATTTCCGTAATTTAAATCTTAGATACCAATTAGATACTATTTTTTTTATTCATCTATATAAGATGAAGGTTCCTCATTTGAATCTAGATAAATTAATCTAGATATCACTCGACACTGCTCCTAATATTAAATTGTTACAATAGCAGGTAATAAATATTAAAAATACACAGGCACAATTTTTTTCATAGTTCGATGTTTAACCACATTTATGAAATCTTAAATCTAAAAATGATTTTGTAGTTAAAAATGTATAAACTGTAAATTTGTATACCTAAGGATTGAAAATTTAACATATGATTTCACGTGTGTAGGTTATTCCGTAACCAAAAAATGTCAAAAATAGAGTAACGCAATATTTTATTTATATTTATTTTATATTTTTAAATTAAGTTATGAGTGTGAGATCAGTTTTAAATAATTTTAACAAAGGTTTTTTGATTTGCGGAAAAAAAATATAACTAAAATAATTAACTTTATTTATTTATTTATTATTTAGAATAGTATATAAATAATAATATTTTAAAAATAATAATAAGTTATATTTTAATAGTCCTTCACTATTTAATTAGTCTGTTCATCACACTTTATTTCTTTTAAGAAATAATTTCTCGACAAGTAAATAAATTATTGAAATAAAATAAGGTTACTTAAATTCAATATACTTAACGTTTATTCATGATATCACATCTTTATAGTGCTTAAAAATTTTACATTTTTTTTACATAACTATTTTTACACGTATTTACGAAGGGTTTTTGTTGTGACGTACGTTTTAATGTGACGTATTCCTTAATACCACATATTATCAATTTATTTTCCAATTTGTTGTTTACTATTATGAATACATACTACTAATATTATGCTAACATTAGATGATGTACCAACGTGATCGCAATTAAGGGGATTGCAATACGACAATTATTTCAACCAAAATGTACATCTACCGAATACCGATGTACCTGATAACGCGATAAGGCTTCTGAAAACTGATTTGAATTTTTTAATGTATCTACTTGAGATCGATCATGCCACTTTTTTAAAATTTTGTTCCTAAACTCCTATACATTTTGTTTGAATATTTAAAACTCACACATTTTCAAATGTTGATTATTCGAAAATTAAATTAAGTATCTTAAAATGTAGACTGATCGATCAAAAATAGTCATATTAAAGAAATTAAATCAGTATTCAAAAGTGCTATCGCGTTATTAGGTCCATTGGTAGGATTGACAAAAAGTACATACAAATGAACATAAATTGTTTACCGTTCACGCGCGCAACAATGAGGCGATGACTTATAACTCGTCGCGGAATAAGAACATGACCAGTCGCGCATTCAAAACAACTTCCTCCACCGCACCGCCCACCATAGTGGCAATTACCGGCTTTGTATATGGAGCGCCTCATGTGTACACGTGTTTATAAAACAACACAGTGTATGCGGTTCACATTTTGAACAGTGCTGTATAACTGTGAACAGATGTTTGGGGAACCAATGAGAAATCGGCTGCGCGTAACGGACGCTAATCGGTCCGCCGCCTGGTCATGTTCTTATTCCGCGCCGAGTATAGACGAGCGCGTGAATGAGCGTTCCGTTGTTATGTTTGCACATAGGTAATCAGTAATCACATACATCAATGATCACTTACTGGGCACACATTTACAAGGACCACGTTCATACAATTTGAAAATTGCCAATTTTTACCTCCCTAAAAACTGTCCTTTTGAAATCCCAAAAACCATTTCCGGAAGGAAGAACATATATTTTAAGTACCTACTATGTGGGTGCATTATGAGACATGTATTTGTAAGTAATAAAATGTTTAAACCAAGTCAATACGGATATAACATCGACTGGGAAATTAGTTTCTATATCATTTAAAAAGTGCACATTATTGAAAAAAATATATGAAATGTGTGGCCTAAAACATTTTTTCAAATGTACCTAATTATTGTTAATGAAGTGCTATCGCATTACATTTTTTAAAGAACAAATATTAATTTAACATATAAATTATTAATGTATTTATAAGTAAACAGTTTGACGTACCTACTTATAAATTATTAATATCAGTTGAGTAATTAATATGTACAACCTTGAACCTACACAAAATATTATCAAATATAAGTACTATAGAATACTAATAGCAATGAATAATAAATACATAAAGTATTAAACATACCTACATTTAACTGAATTATATTTGTTTTTAACTTAAACCATTTTTCGTAATAATAATTTTTAATTCATTGAACGCAAATGAAACTTCATTTGTGAATACGTTAAAATAATAGATTTAATTCAGTTAAGGTCACACTCCATAAATCCTAAGATGTGCAAAATCAGACCATGAATGGAATCCCATAATTGAAGAAAAAATGTATAGCAATATCCATGTATAATATAGTAAAATTCAGTTTGAAAAACTCAGATGAAATAATTAAACCTAATGCTAATTATTTTATCTACCAGAAAATTTTCAAAAATAGGTACTAAAGTTATTAACATGTAGAACCTACACCATATATAATTGAATAACAGTTCTACAAAATTGATTTATTTGTAGTTCTCCAATAGCTGTCGACAGGCACAAAAAATATTTTGATAGACACATCAATGTAAAATCAAAACATTCATCGCTCCGCTATGAATTATAAATGTGCGTGAGCATTCTAGGTTAAAAAAATGATATTTCACATAATATTATACATTTTGAAAGCTATACGCATTACACATTTGATATGTTTTACAACACGATTGGTCCATTATAAACAAGTTCCAGAATCTTTCAATGATCACCCCACGTTACCTCTCCATTTTCAGACAACCGACAAGAGTGTATAATATAAAAGCGTCCGAGATCTCAATTAAGATCTCGATGATGACGATAACAACAGGTTGTGGTTCACCTCGAAATAGCTTTATACATTTGCGGAATCCAAAATGAAGGTTATGGGCCACCCCTCCAATAAACTATAGAAATCAATAAAAATTTAAAATGTTGATATCACATAATATTATATAATTATTTTCTTAGCTCAATGAGACTACCAAAATATTTAAATTAAATAATTAAAAGTTTTTAATAAAATCATAATATTCAACAATTAATCAGTGAGTTTAAAACAATGATACATTTTGATATAAAAAACAATAATTTTTAATGAAAGTTCTATCATTTTACATTAAACATATATCACGGGATGCTGATTAATTTTCTCTGTTTATTATTTATTCAATTTGAACAGGATTTGAATTACTAAATAACCAATTGCACCGTTTGATAGGATAAGCAGTTGTCTTAGATTGATATGACACATTCCATACAATTTAAAATGGAAGTGTTCGTGCAATCTTCGTAGTAAAAAAAACTTGATCTACATAAAAATAATTATAATTTAAATTTTAGATGAATCAATTATAGGTAATATTGTTATATATTAATTATACCTGACGTTTAATTCTTGGGTTTCTTTCGATTACGGATCGTTGATGTAAGACTAGACTCATCCCATTTATCTAAAAATACAGAAATTAAGTCTTAAAGAATTTTAACATACTAAATAAACACAATGTTAACTATATTTACATTCCTACTAATAGACATTCACTTAATTTTTACTGATTAAATTAACATAATATGTACATTATATAGATATATTCTTTTTAAGAAAGTTTAAATATTTTTATCTATGGAGAAATTAAATATTTATTTGTTTTTATTCACTGAAGTTACTAAGTATTGAGAATAGATAGACAATAATTAGAAACCTTGTATACAGTTTTCAAGCTTTTTGACCAAACAAATTACATTTTATTGACATTTATATAAAATAAAATTGAAAAATTGAAAATGTCCGTAAACAGCTCAAAACAAGTCAAAATACTTTGAAAATTGTATCGTGTACTTATAGAAAAAGATAATATAAACATTATTTCATGTATCTTCGGTTTTTTTTTTTAAAGTTACATTAAAAACCAATACCAATTTGGCCGAAAACCGATTTTGCGTGAAATATCCCGTTTTTCCGTGCGCTTTTGAAAATTAATGGGAATTTAAAATTTTGAAATCCCAAATGCACTAACTGGATTTACATTTCCATCCAACGATATTATTGAAGAAAATCGAAGCAGTTTTACCGGCTCAAATGGTAATGACAGATTAAAAAAAAATAAAAAATCACACATAATTGCAAAATCAATACTTTCTTGCTCTGCTCAGAATTTAAAATCTATTTAATTTTACAAGAGATTCGAAAAATATATAATATATAAATACCTCCTTTTCCGTGGCGTGACCAATCATATATAATGTTAAAATATTAGTTGTGGTCTTCAATAAATCTATGAGAGGAATGATACGAATCTGGTTTTGATCATAGCCTCTAGGGAATAATACACGACCGTATATGATAATTATTATGTTGCTGATATTTGCTGCAATAAAAGAAACTATGGCCGACAAACCATATATTGATTTATTGACATCGTTTAAGCATTCTATAACATCCAAATACAAATCTCTGTATGTACTTAAGCACGACCCTCTTTCAGGAATTTTTTCATTTATCTTGAACACTATCCACTTTGTGTATAATATTAGTAGTATATGTTCATAAAATACTACGGAATGGCAAGTATTCGTCACCGTTATAATGACCTGAAAATGTGTGATATACAGTCGTCATCGCTGCTAATATTGTATCCATGTTATAAATATAATATAAAAAATCTATAAGAGGGGGGACGGAGTGGCTGAGTTGGCTAAGGCTTCGGTTGCAACGCGCACCGTCGCCGATTCAAACCTCGGTCACGGGCGGCACTTCGGGCAGTCACATTGTCTGGAGAGAGGGGTCGCAACCCCCCAATTGGGCATGGCAGATACCTAAATGGGCCCACTTGAAAATTAATTGATCTATTATCAAACCACAAGATTTTTTATTCCTCCAACGATAATATGCTTAAATTTAAGTTTGATAATTGGTAACTGTTTCTTAAAGCTTGGCAACAGAATATTGTTTAGGTTTTGTAGCACACGTGTAACAATGGGAACAACAGCAACGGGTATGGCGTACTCTTAAAAGATGGACAATAGTGTATAATATAATTTTCAATGAATTGGCTGTAAATGGTAAACTATATAATACTAAAAAAATAATTTGAACGTGCAATAGATCAAGGGTTCTCAACCTGTGGGTTCCAACTTCCAAACTATATTTAATAATATATTAATTGAATGTTTAAAATCTCCATTGAAATTATATTCATATTAATCCAATAACCGAGATTAAAGTATGTTATGTTATTACTTATTTCTATATAATACAATGTATTATGCATATATCAATAATACTATAGTGGTGAGGTGATGGGGCGTGAATTAATTTTATAGTTTTAAAGGGTGCGTGGACCTCAAAAGGTTGAGAACCCTTGCATAAAATAAAGGAGTAGATTAGGATACCCGGAAAGGCACAACAGTTACATTATTTATATTAACTGTAAATAAATAAAAAGAAATTATTCATTAACTTAAAAAATATTTATAGATGATAATGTTACCAAATAATGTATTGTAATATTTTGGTTGATATTTTTCATCCTGACAGTTTGCAATATACCATACATGACATTTAGAATAATTCCAATAATGTAAATCCAATTAATTTTTATATTTATCGTGCCCACCACATTCAGGCGTATCAATTTTTCGTGAATTGTTTCAAGATTTGTCAATACAATTGATAGTTTATTATCATAAAATATGCGCCAGATATGAGATACAAATTTCCCAATGAAAATAATTTCAAAACAACTGATCATTATTATAGACGTTAGTTCAGACATTTCTGGATCAGTTTTATTTACCTATAAAATAAAATGTCATATGTACAATTTACAATTATTACAACATATTATTATATATATATATTTATTATTTGTTTTTTTTCTTCCATAAAGAAAATGGGTTCACTTAACTTGTTCATTAGAAGTTAGTTCTAACAATTTAAGAATTTATAAAGTGTACTCAAAAAATAATATATATTAAGAATATTATCATGACATTAAATTCATCGTGTTATCCGCGTTATGAATTATGAATTTATCATTTATGGTTTATCACATGAAACTATTAAAAAAGAAATTCTAAGAAAGTTATTACCTACCCATAGGTTGATCTCGTAGAAATTATACAAACCAAAATAAATTAATATACATCGCCACATATAAAACAACACCGTAGTCTTAAAATTGCCCTGGTTGAATTTTATACTACCAATACCACAAATCAAAAAAACTTTGTTAAATTTATTTAATATTGATCTTACACTCATAATTACTTTTATTTACAAA
>NC_042495.1:64546175-64549876 GCF_005508785.2 Acyrthosiphon pisum
TTCTTCAACCTACACTATAATATGATATTATATCAAGTTTTATGACTTATACATTATAATATTATGTTAAACAATGTAAACATTTCATAAGTTCAATAAAAATGTGTTCAATTATCATAATCTCACTACAAATATATATATAACTAACATTTTACCTTTAAAAATCGGAACACTCATAGATATAACTTTGCTAAAAGTTATTATTTTTCTTTAAATATCATAAAAGTTGTATTCATAGAGCCAAACTCATCAGCTAGGTATAATACCTATACTATCGTTCCAAATTTCACTGATTTTAATAATAACTTTTATTTTTCTAATAATAATAAAATCGTAAAAATATAGTGGTCTTATATTTAATCTGAAAATCAATGCTCTACTCTTGACCGGGGTGTTATAGGTTTGTGTATTTCGAGACAGGTATAGTGATGAAAATCAGTGAAAATTGGAACTCCAAATTTCACTGATTTTAATAATAACTTTTATTTTTCTAATAATAATAAAATCGTAAAAATATAGTGGTCTTATAAAATGTTAGTTATATATATATTTGTAGTGAGATTATGATAATTGAACACATTTTTATTGAACTTATGAAATGTTTAAATTGTTTAACATAATATTATAATGTATAAGTCATAAAACTTGATATAATATCATATTATAGTGTAGGTTGAAGAAATGTAAGTGAAAAATTAAGAACTGAAATGATCTGTTATAGTGTATAGTTACATTTAATATCTAATGCGATATGATTGATTTGCAGACTAGTTATATGTTATTATTAAGATTTTCGATATTTTAGGCATGATCTTGACATAGAAATGATATTTGTATAAGATTTTATTAAAATTATGATAATATTATGATTTGGAAGATATTTTTAACGATTTTCACTAAAGAAACATGATTTTTTTTTTTTTCAAATATTTTTCCAAACTCCAAGCTTGTGATGGTAATATACAAGTGATTTCGTCATTATTTTACATAGTGTATAGAATAATACATGAAAAGTAACAGTAATAAGCATCCATGTAGTATATAACTGAATAAGTAATACACATCTATTATTTTGTACAAAATAAATGCTGGGCTATGTTTATAAGATATGTATTAAAAGTAATTAGAATATAACATATGGTTTTCTATACGAAAGATTATCACCGCTTGATGTAGATACATTTTAATTTGTTTTTGCTAATATGTGATATAGATAACTATATTGAAATGAATGCGACTTTTCATGTTATGCTTTCAAGAATATGACATTCTACACTTTTAAGCTGTATTAGAATTGTGTGATTGAGTGATTGTGTAAAATCTTTAATGTAAATGGTTTTATTTACTACAAATGAAGCAATCAAAAACTTAATATAATATCAACTATTATATTATAGTGCAACGATATAGGTATGGATCGGTCGTTGAGACTTGTAATAATGACTCGTTATAATGGTGGGCATGCGTTTAGATACATTTAATAACTCAACTGTATTATATATACTTTTTATGGTAATTAGGCAGGGGTATTTTTTATAATATTACATGATTTCAACGAAATTATGATATTTTTACTCATTTTAGCAAGATTTCTGTATTTACACACATACAGCTATGTTTTTATCAAAATTAGTACATTTTAACGTATATTCACATTGATGAGTATATTTTTAGGTTTTAGCACAAATTCTACCTACGTATTTAACGAGAAAATGAGTAAATTATATATGAATAGGTACTATATTGCATTTAATTGCTGTATATTGGATAGCGTTGTATCAGTATGCATGGTGACGTTGTAATATATTTTATGTAACTACTGTAAATATATAATAATTAATATATGTTTAAGAATTTAGGTATTAAATAAATTGTATATCGTAAATATTTTACGTAAATGTATGTATGTATGTATGTAAGAATATGTAAGGATATATACAATGTGTATATATGAATGTTTATATATGTATATATATATTTATGTAATCTATATAATATTTTTAGGTGTTTGTAATGTCAAATATGTATAGGTATATGATTTAATGTGGGTTTGTATATCATACTATGTTTCACATGTTCATGTAACTGCAGAACTAAGTGATGGCTCGATAATAGTTTTTACTTATTGTTATTTATATATATATATATATAAATATAAATAATTCCCACTGCACTTGACGAATTATTCGTTATATAATAATACAATAATAACAGTTAAAAAGATTTATTTTTTCTCTTAAATACCTATAATCCATGTATATAAGTTATGATTTTAGTTTAATGTAATCTCATACGATATTTCAATGTATGTATGGTTGATTAAAAATATAAGTATCTGTAATATTATTTAGGATAGGTCAGCCTAATAGTATTGTATATATAAAGATACAAGAATAAGAATGTATGTATGTTCCCACCTATATGCTCGTTGTAGCACGAGGCTGTATGGAAAATGAGTAATAATATGAAAATTTATAAATGTTTAATTGATAAAGATGTTACGATAGTACTGCAGAATGCAGATGAACGTTTATTATTGTGTACTTCGAGATTTTGGTAATAAACCGCATAAAGTATCTACTGAAATGAGAGATATTGTTAATAGTTCTTAATTTTCCGGCATTATAACTTATACAATGAAATATGCCGGAGATGATAATATGCCTATGTGTATACGTATGGTAAAATAAAAATATTATACAAGTGAAATGACTGTTGTAAGTATGCGCTGATAAAATATAATATGTGTCAGTTACTTGAGTGAAAAGTTGTTGTATGTAAGTTTCTGTATGTGTATACGCGTACCTACTTATTATACGTTTTATCATACGTAAGCGTGAAACAATACGTTTTGCTCGAGTTGGGTGGGTTTCGTTGGTGGTGACGGTGACTGGTAGCGCATGTGTCTTTCTCATGCACATGCATGAATTAGAATATATTATATATATATAATATGTCGGTAGTGATATGTAGATTGTTGTATTATTTAATAGCATCAGGTAGTGAGTTATGATTTATGAAGACTAAAATTATATTACCTTTCATAAAAATACTTACGCATCAAGTGTTGTTTATAGTATTTTACTTGATTGGTATGTTGGTATGAAACCCTACTATAAAATAAGAAAATAATACGGAACAGCGTGTACATTTGAACTGGTTTCAAAATTCGTAAGATTTGGGTCAGAAAAGGGGTATTTTTTTTTTTTTAATGATTGATTACATACTCACACAAATCTATCATTAATCTCACCCTTATCACCACCGACACAAGAGAGTCTCGCTGAACAGAACCCCGTCGAAAACTTTCAGTATTCTTTACCCACATAATAGACCTTCGATGAAAACGATGGGCCATTTGGACCACAATATATAATATTTAACTAATTTTCTGTACTATTTTGATTTTTGTGTAAAATAAAAAAACAACCGTGATATTTAAAAACAAGTTTTTTCTTTTATTTATTAGTAATAAGGTTTCATTATATTATAAGGTTATTCTAGTTCGCCACGCCACTGCATACATACATACATACATACATACACATATACATCAAAATATTATATAATTACATATGAAAAACTACTCGCTAAAACATACATTGTACATAAGAATGTATCTCAAACACACACACACACACACACACACACACACACACACACACACACACACACACACACACACACATACATAAACTTGT
>NC_042495.1:64549926-64551170 GCF_005508785.2 Acyrthosiphon pisum
CATTTTAAACACTATACCACTACCACCAAGGGCGCCCGCTAGGGGGAGAGAGACCATGATCCATGCAACCCACTATTTTTTGGCTACTAGAAGAAAAAATCAGGGGGGGGGGGTAAACAAATAGTCGGTATATTGTATTAGTTATATTTTTGAATGGTTATTATTTGCGTTTTTACATTTGCCCCATAATATAAGTTAAGATTGGGGCTTTCGTAAATAATAGAATATAGGTAGGTACCTACGCAATTAAAAATTGATGGATAAATGAAAATGAAACAAAATAACAATTTATTAAGGCAAATAAATGTATTCTTAATTATTTTTCACATAAAACAGTTTATATAATTATTCCTATGTCAATAAATAATATCATATTTAAAGTTTAAACTATATGTTAATCAGTTTTTTGTGTCCCATAGGTATCTACTATAAATTACCTAAATTTTAATAAAATAAGTCTGTATATATAGACTATAGTTCCACGTTCCGTTACCGTTACCTACCTATACCTATAATAGTAAAATTGAAAACTAAAAAGGTGGGCAAGTGGGTGTCGCTTTGCCGTACAGTAGGTTACAAGTAGGTCACTGTAATGGATAATGTTAAATTTGAATTCAATGATATAATATCATTATATAAGAAAAATAATTCTGAGCGAACGGTCAGACAGCGTATGATATTACTAAGTAGGTATATTTGATGATATTATTTTGAAAAAGTAATTTATGTATAACCTTTTTACGTGGAACCTTGTTTGAATTGTCGGTCCTTAGCTATAAAAGTTGAATATTTTATAAATTTTTAACTACAAAATAATTATTACATTTTAAATTTGATAAATTTTGTTGAAATTCGAACTATAAATGCTTATTTAAAAAAATTGTGCGAATGTATTTTTAATATTTTTCAACTGCTGTTATAACAATATATCAGGAATCTTGTATTAAATTGTCATGCTTTTTTAACGATCAAATAACATTTTACTGATATTTATAAAAAAAAATAATGGAAATATAAACAACCAGTGAAAATTTCATGTATCTACACTCTTCAGTCATTAGTTTTAAAGTTACACCAAAAACTAAAATCAATTTTCTCGAAAACAGATTTTGCGTAAAAATTCCCGTTTTTCCTTAATTTTTCTTTTGTTTTTCAAGGCGCTTTTGAAAACTATTGGAAAAATTTTACTTTTGACCCCCAAAAGTACCAACTAGATTCACTTTCCTATCAGAAAAGGTACTGTT
>NC_042495.1:64551220-64552276 GCF_005508785.2 Acyrthosiphon pisum
TAGTGTAGGTGAAGAAATGTAAGTGAAAAATTAAGAACTGAAATGATCTGTTATAGTGTATAGTTACATTTAATATCTAATGCGATATGATTGATTTGCAGACTAGTTATATGTTATTATTAAGATTTTCGATATTTTAGGCATGATCTTGACATAGAAATGATATTTGTATAAGATTTTATTAAAATTATGATAATATTATGATTTGGAAGATATTTTTAACGATTTTCACTAAAGAAACATGATTTTTTTTTTTTTCAAATATTTTTCCAAACTCCAAGCTTGTGATGGTAATATACAAGTGATTTCGTCATTATTTTACATAGTGTATAGAATAATACATGAAAAGTAACAGTAATAAGCATCCATGTAGTATATAACTGAATAAGTAATACACATCTATTATTTTGTACAAAATAAATGCTGGGCTATGTTTATAAGATATGTATTAAAAGTAATTAGAATATAACATATGGTTTTCTATACGAAAGATTATCACCGCTTGATGTAGATACATTTTAATTTGTTTTTGCTAATATGTGATATAGATAACTATATTGAAATGAATGCGACTTTTCATGTTATGCTTTCAAGAATATGACATTCTACACTTTTAAGCTGTATTAGAATTGTGTGATTGAGTGATTGTGTAAAATCTTTAATGTAAATGGTTTTATTTACTACAAATGAAGCAATCAAAAACTTAATATAATATCAACTATTATATTATAGTGCAACGATATAGGTATGGATCGGTCGTTGAGACTTGTAATAATGACTCGTTATAATGGTGGGCATGCGTTTAGATACATTTAATAACTCAACTGTATTATATATACTTTTTATGGTAATTAGGCAGGGGTATTTTTTATAATATTACATGATTTCAACGAAATTATGATACTTTTACTCATTTTAGCAAGATTTCTGTATTTACACACATACAGCTATGTTTTTATCAAAATTAGTACATTTTAACGTATATTCACATTGATGAGTATATTTTTAGGTTTTAGCACAAATTCTACCTACGTATTTAACGAGAAAATGAGTAAA
>NC_042495.1:64552326-64552573 GCF_005508785.2 Acyrthosiphon pisum
TGAGTGAAACTCGATCAGCTGATTATGGTTTACGTTTACTTACCTAGTTACCTGTGATCTGACCTAACCTAGGAAACGAGCCCGTTACCCAACATAATATTAGATTATTGTTTACCCGTATTCAGAAAAAGTTAATAGAAAACAGCACAGAGATGCTGATGACAACAAGTCAAGAAAAGTAATGTCACAGACCCAAACCAAGAACTAAAATACAAACTATGGGAATTATTTGAATAATATTAAAATG
>NC_042495.1:64552673-64554287 GCF_005508785.2 Acyrthosiphon pisum
TTTAAAAATGTTTTATAATAATAAACAATAATAATAATAATTTGTTTCATTAATTTGTTAATTATATTTTGAGAAAAATTATAGTTTTGAATTTTTTCTAATGGATTTTGAGTTTAAAATATATCAATCATAATTTATGAGGTTCTATTATATATTATATAGACAAATAGATGAAGTGTTGTACGCGTACCGAATAATAGATGGATGACTGGGGGGTTTGAGGGGCATAGCCCCAAGTTTTTTTTTACAATGATTAAGGCGTGTACCCATGAATTTTTTTAGGACTACATCACTGGTTATAAGTGACGGACAAATGTTATTTTATCGGTTAGCTGACTGTTCACGTGGAAACTATATATGTTTGAAAATCACGGTTGCTATGTGCCGAATACATTTAAATTCAAATTTTTCAAGTAAATAAAACCGTGCAAAATAATTACGAAATAATTACTCGTAAATACTGGAGTAGGTATACAAGGTGATTTATACCAAGCATGCTCACTCCCCCATATTTTTTCTTTTTAATGGCAATTTACGTTTATATTTATGACATTGGCCTTTGGTTTTGGAAGCAAAAAATAATTTGCAAACATGTCGTTATCAGTTTTAATCTTATCTCCTTATTATTGTAGACGTTTGACCATAATATAAGAGATTATTTTAGAATATGATGGTATAGGTATGCTTAAATATTAATTGATGCCATAACGCCCATAACCATTTATTACTGGTAAATATTTTCCCAAACCTGACGTTTAATTTAAGCATTGAGGGTATGTCACTTAACATACGTAACTTTTATTTTTCCACTTAATATCTATTTCATTGGCACCTACGTATACTGTTGCACACCTAAAATACAAACGTTTTTAAGGAGTACCTAGTCAAGTGTCAACACTGTCAACTGTCTATCCTGACCACCCATGTGAACGCTTATATACTTATATACTCGTGTACCTATTTTAATAGTGTAAAACATGAACATGGGTGTTCTTATGTCACTTAGAACACACGATTATTATTATTTTTGTTTATTTTTTACATAATGGTACATTAAATAATTGTAATGCATTGTAATCTTATTTATCTCTTGTTTACTTTAACACAATGCTTCAAAAATTGTTAATTAATTTATTGGTATAATATTTGTAAATTATTGAATTTAACTACACCTACTTTAATTAGTAATAGTAATAAATCCGTGTATAAACTATTAAAATACAAAATAAAAAAACACAAAGAGCAAAATATTTTGCCGGTAGTCGAGTTCTAGATGATAACTGACTTGTGAATAAATATAATTTTCGTTAGGTATAAAACTAATAAATCCTTAAATACAACATTTAAAAATACAAACTCTAGCTGTATAGTAAAAATTAACATTATTTATTGGTAGGTTTATATAATATCTTTAAGGCTGTAGTAAACCGACGTTATACTTTTTATTACTTTTATAACCAAGTGCATTCTCACGATAGGACAACAACAAGAATATTAAACTCTTCGACGATTCCAAGAATCGCGCCGACTATTACAAGAACCGCGTACAATGTACGAACCTTGAGTTTTAAAAATATATATATATTTTTCACATCTCCACGATATTGCGAAAAC
>NC_042495.1:64554907-64563395 GCF_005508785.2 Acyrthosiphon pisum
GGCTGAACCTGTATAGCTGTGAGAGAAGGGGGAAAAAAAAGTGTAATGGTAGAATAGTTATGTTAACAATGCCAGTGTTGTTAAAATTCCTTTTATATAGGAATCCGTTCAATTCCTCGTTCCTTTAGTATAAATAGGAACTCATTATTTTCCTCGTTCCTCGTGGTTCATCAGTTATTAGTTATTATTACTAATCGGAACACAGTAATATGTGAATAAAAAATTTGTAGTTTTGTCTATAATTTTTTTAATAGATTAATAACATGATAAGTAAACAAAAATACAACATTTTTCTCCCCAAATGTTTTTTTACACTTTTCCGAGAAGAACAAAAGAATTATAATATTTACGTTCCTATTCCTAAAAATAAGGAATTGATTCACATTCCTATGCCTTTAAAAGATAATGGAATTTATTCCTTCATTCGTTCCTCTAAAAAGGAATCAATTCCTGGAATCGTTCCTTAACAACACTGAACAATGCCGAATACGTAGGAAAAGATCTTGAATTGCAAAGGCCACTTGACTCTTTGGCTGAAACTACCGTTACAGTTGATATAGGTTTACAACCTATATCAACCTAACCTAACCTATATAATATACTCATCTATGTTTACAACCTTGGTTTATGGGATAGAACAAAAAGATCGGTCGACGGTTGGGATGTCAGCGCACTATTTGTTTTCCATCTTTGACCCACGCGTAGCATACCAAATGTATGATTAACAGAACCAATCCGAAGTTGTAACCTACCTACTTTTAATATTAGATTAAAAATATTGAGTTAAGAACATTACATACGTCACTACGTTGGCTGCATTATGATACTTATCAGTTATACGTTATATTGTCACTAATCATATAAGTAACTAATTTTTGTCTAAAAAAAAAAAAAAATTTTAATTATATACAGTATTAAACATTAACAATTTCTATTTTGTTTAAAAAAGTAAAGAAAATCTAAATTTTTTTGGTATTCAATTTTGGACAGTAAGGCAAAACAAATTTTATAGTTAGGGAGTTTTTTTTGGCCTGTCGGCTTTAAGTTATTTATAAATAAATATCTGTGCCCGTACGATATTTGAGTTTTTGAACCGGATCTGGTTGGTTCTGCCAAACACTAAAATGATTGTGCGTGGGTCAGAGAGAGAAATAAATGGTGCGCTAAAAATCTGACATCCTCAATAATATACCTATTTTAGACGTTTCAATTACCCAAGAATATTTTTAAAATAGATAAGTATATTATAACATGAACTAGTATCGTTCTTCATCGTTTAAATTTCTAATTTCGTCCAATTTGAACACAAAATAACTATCCAAACTAGGTAAGAAAAATTGTGTTTTATATTTTTTTAGATTTTTTGGTTACAGAATAACCTACTTAGGTACGTGGAACTTTGTTTTCAATTTTCAAACCTTAGATATATAAAAGTTGAAAATCATTTTTCAATTTTCAATTTCATAAATTGTGAGTGTGCTTATGTATTTTTAAAATATTCATCTGCTATTGTAACAATATATCAAGAGCCTTGTATTAAATATTCATGCTTTTTGACTCAACAACTAAAATTTTATTGACATTTATAGAAAAAAAAAAAAAATTGAAATCGAAAATGCCCACAAACAGCTTAATACAAGTCATTTTTAAATGAGACAATATTTTTTTCTGTAATTTGTTTAGGAACAATCCATAAAGATTTTTTTGAAAATATTGATGTACCTATTATAGCCCAGTGTTTCCCAACCATTTTTATTCCTTGACCCATCATAAATTTTCTAAGATCTGATCCCTCTCTTTAATCATTTTAAATTTTAAGTGTTTTTGGTTTTAATAGGTAAAAGTTAAATTATACAGTGGAAGACATTTTTTTATTTTAATATTTATTTAATAAATAAAAATTTGAAATAAAAAAATATATATTTATAATAAATACCCCAAAACGTTGACCTTGTTATTTTCTCGATTAGGTAATTCGCAGAGATTAGTTTTAAACTAGCTGTTGAGATTTTTATAAACAAAATAAAAGCAAACAATAAAATATTTCTACAATTCAACAAACAATGTTTTGGTATTCTATACATTTACATTTAACCTGCAAAATAGGTTAGGTAGGTACTGAAATGATATAAATAATAAATATACATTGTAATTTCTTTTAATACCACAAATATTCCTTAGTAGTTAGTTGTAAATTGTAAGGTACTTTCCTGTTATACGAGACTACGGCTGTTATCGCGACCACCACCCAAGACTACCGCGCTTATTTTGAAAAACATCACAATCCTTTTATCTAAGACTACCAAAATAGTACTTTCCAGTTATAGGAGACTACCTTAATTTTCTTGCCTTCTTTGATATATTTTTTAATAGTATGTATTGTGGGGATGGTCAAAATGAAATAAAGAAAAAAATGAAATGCATAGTAGTTATTTGTAATGACGTATTTTACACGGTTAAGTGCCAAATTTGGCGCGGTGTAGGTACGGAAAACAATAAAATAATAATAATAATACTGCAAAATGGTAAATCCACAAATAAAATAAATTGTGTATTGTGGGGATGGCCACATTCAAATTTTATAAAAAAAAATTAAATACATAATAATTATTCGTAATGTACCAAATTGGCGTGGGAAACACCAATTACAAAAACTAATAATATACGAAATGATAGATATATAATCGCAGCTCATTTAGTACTATTTTAATTCAGCTATATAATATAAGCTAAGATAGGTAGTCTCGATAACGGAAGTAGTCTTGGGTGGTAGTTGCGATAATAGCCGTAGTTTCGTATAACAGGAAAGTATAATTTTGGTAATCTAAGATAACAAGATTGTGATGTTGAACAAAACAGGGTAGTCTCGTATAACAGGAAAGTACCAATTGTAATATTATGTGTTATGAAATGTGAGTATCACATAAGTATTGATAAGCAAATACATACATCAATCATCATAATAAATAATAATTATATTTTATATTCAACATCTGACCTCATAAAATTTGCTCAGTGTTTTATTACGAGATCTGGTCTTTAACTATCCAACATTTAAAAAAAATCTACAATGAATACAATAAACATTAGCCAAATGGTATTGTTACTTTATAATTTAATCTGAAAAGAAAATGCATTCCATAACAATATTGCTTAATAATAATATGATTAGTGTAAATTAACTTAAATAACAAAATATTAAGTTTAAAAAAAATTTACACTATATTTTAACAATACATATTTAACAAAATGTATATATTTAATGGTATTACATATTACAAAGTATGTACAAATAAAAACCATAATTTTATTCTAAAATAAACAAACAAATTTACATTTAAAAAGTATTTACATAATTTATATTATATGTTGTGTGAATACATAAATATAAAAAAAAAATGAGTAAAAATTAGCTTACTTAATTTATTATAATAAAATATAACATCATATTGATCAAAACAATAATTTAATTTACAACAGGATTGTAAAGAATCCAATAGGATTACAAAACAATAACTATATTATTGAATTCAGGCAGTGTAGATATTTATTTTAAAGTACTTGGTATTTACTTTATTAAGCAGAAGGTACTTTATTGCATGTTTACAATTAATAGTTGATTGTTAAATACTGTAATTTATGATGAAGGATTTTGTTTTCTTAAATATATTAAGAAAATTAAAATTGTACATAAATTTACTTATATAATGTAATTAACATAGAAAAAAATATTGAAGAGAACATTATTACAATTCATTTTCATTTGATGAATGATTATTATAATTAATTTTATTTACTTAAATGTTCCTAATCAAATAGTATGATATTGGACATAATAAATTATAATAAATAAAATATAAATTTAGGTACTGAAATAGTGAAATTATATAAATACCTAATAAACACGCATTGTAAGTTTGTGGATTGTACTGAAAAGGTAGGGAACAGTCGTATCTTAAATAGGTTCAGAGTTTGTTGATCATATCTGTTAGACAAATATACTTCTTTCTGATCCTAAGTAAAAAAAAAAAATAAAACAATTTATACATATATTATAATTTTAAATTTGATCTATTATCCATAGAAAGTAGAGACTATAGCGCTGGCCGTACATGTGTTTGCTCCGGTTCTACATAAAGGTCTTTTTAATAACTGTTGTACAGCATAAAAATTTTAGAGAATTAATGAGTCTTAACGGTTCTATTTTTTTGTCTCACAGGATCTAGTAATCACCGACTCCCATACAAGCATTAGTTTGGTTACCACAGTTTGTAAGGTATGATACATTGTCACAGAACCAATATGTAAAAGGATATTTAACACATTCTTGAATTAATAGTTATCGTAACTAGAAGCTAGGTATATACAAATTGATCTAGGAATCCTATGGAATGTGATGTTAAAATATGGTCCTGTGTAATTCATAGATAATTTCAAAGTCAAATAATCTGCATTCTGGCATTCAGAAGAAATGGACTTTAGTACTCCTGATTATAGGGAATATTTATAAAGACAATTTAAAATGTCTATGATTTGGTTTATGATCACATAATTAATATTGAAATAATAAAATTTTTAATAGTATTTAAATATTTTGTTTTTATGTTTTGTAAACTAAATAATTTTAAACATTATGGGAGTGTCAGTTTAGTTAATAATAACAATTGATTATTATAAAAGAAAACTCTATTTTGGCTAAATAAATGTATAAATATTATATATAATTGGTTATATTTTCTTCAAGATATTTCATACCTTTTTTTCAAATATTTTTGAAAAAATAATTGAAGACGTGATTCTTGTTATAAATGTTATTTACTACTGTTAATTATATGGGTACCTGTGGAGAGCCAGACACACGCTTAGCATCTGAAAAAAAATACAGTACAATTGAAAATAGGAAATTTAGATGAGAAAACATTCTATTTAATGGTAGATAATATACTCACTATTACATCCATACTCCATTAGTCTTTCAAGTTTCACTTTTACAGGTAAAAGTTTATACTTCATTTCTTGTTCAGCAACCCAATTGTCGTGATTGTGGTTATTATTATTCACAGTAGGACTTTCTTTTTTTGTATCATTAATTGGTTTGCTGTAATTCCCTTTTGACTTTGCATCATTATCATTATTACTTTTATATAAATATGCTGCCATAACTTCATTAAATGTTTTTCCTTTCTGGATCCCATTGCCACCACAGATCACATTTTGTTGATGATTATCTACATTGTTTTGTTTTTTGGCAAGTTCAAGTTGTTTAACAACATATTTATATCCAATACTCATTGCAGTATCTTCTTTGGAGAATCCTATAAAGCCTGTATTGGATTTACTTTCTTTCAACTTAATTAGCTCTGCATAAACATTATCTCGATGTTTACATGGATTTGTTTCTGCATTGGTAAAACCTTTAAAACCATTTTCAATTTCATCATGTTTATTCATCTGTATTTGTAAGGTTTTGATCACATTTTTTAATAGTTTATAGTTTTTACATGGAATAGCATCTGCTTCAGAAAATCCTTTGAAGGTGTAAAGTGATTCGTCATCATCTAACACTTTCACACTATTATTTTCTATTTCCTTGTGTAATATTTGATTGGATAAGGTACTTGCAGAATCATTCATTATTACATCTATGCCATTGTTAGATTTTTGATCTATTTTATCACACATTTCATTTGTAGATACACTAACAGAAACACTAACTTCAATAGGAATATCTAACGATTTTGAAAGTTTCAATTTTTTAGATTCTTTATGTTTATGATGTTTTTTTCTTTTAATTTTATTTATGGAATCAATTTGATTTGGTAATAGTTTTAATTTTAGTTTAGGTACTTTTAGAATATCATTAGAATTAGTATATTCACTGGTTTTTTCATTTTCACTTGTTTCCAAATTTATTTCATCAATTAATATTTTAAATTCTTTTTCATCCACTACTATTTCATCTGGTTTTTGATGTTCTTCTGTTATATCAACACTATTAACAGAGCTACATTCCAATTTTAAATCTTTACATGGTAATCTTTCAATATCAACAGAACATTCTTTCTCTAACAAATGGCCGATGTTTGGTATACTTTTCATAGAATTTAGCGATTGTGATGCATCTAAATTATTTGGTTTTAATTGACAGTTTTCTTTAATATCATCATTATCACTAGATGGTAGAATTTTCATTTGATCAGAATTTTCTTCAATTTCTAATTCATTTACTGTTTTAGTTGTATTAAAGGTTTCAATAATAGGAGAAGAATTTTCTATAAAAATTATATTTTCTGTTATAATTTCACTATGAGAACTTTCATAAGAAATTGCACTCATTGATAACAATACATTTGCTGCATCTTGTTCATCATTTGTCATAATAGAATTTCGAAAATCGTTCCATTCGGATTTTTCTGGTTCTTCTGATTCTTTTGGTTTCATTTCTTCATCACTAACTTTATTTGTAAGTGATTCATTTGTTACCGCTTGAGAAAGTTTAAGTCTTTTAGTGTCAGTATGATTACTTTTATGACTTGAGCTACTAGAAATCTTTGACAAAGATTTGTCTTTAGTTTTTTCAACGACATCTGTGCATTTAGTATTTTTTATTAAAGAGGATTTAATTGTAGAACTGTCAATTACATCTGTACTACTGGGATTCTTCGACAAAGATTTGTTTTTAGACTTTTCAACAATGTCTATACAACTAGAATTTTTTGACAAAGATCTCTTTTTAATCTTGTCAATGTCAGAACTAGTAGAATTCTTTGACAAAGATTTGTCTTTAGACCTATCAAAGTCAGTACTACTTAAATTCTTCGATAAATATTTATCTTTAGACTTATCAACGATTCTATTAGAAATCTTTGACAAAGATTTGTCTTTAGATTTATTTACAATGTCAGTACTACTAGAATTTTTTGACAAAGATTTGTCCTTAGACTTATCAACAACGTCTGTACTATTATTATCTCTTCTACTACTTTTATGATTACTTGAGGATGATTTGGTCTTGTCAGATGAAGAACTTTTATTTTTGTGTATAGTACTTTTGTGTTTTGAAGATCCTCCTGAATTACTTTCATCATCACTTCGATGACCATTCAATAATTTAGGCTCTTTACAAAGACTAGACGATTTTTTTTTCTCTTCAAGAGAACGTTTAGTTCTTTTCCTATCTGTTCGGTTACTTTTATGACTTGAACTATTAGAATTCTTTGATAAAAATGATTTTTCCTTAGACTTATCAACAATGTCTTTAGGCTTATTAACATTGTCTTTAGATTTTTCAACAATGTCTTTAGGTTTATCAACAATGTCTTTAGGCTTATTAACAATATCCTTAGATTTATCAACAATATCTTTAGACTTACTAACATCTTTAAGCTTATTAACAATATCCTTAGATTTTTCAACAATATCCTTAGATTTGTCAACAATATCGTTAGGCTTACTAACATCTTTAGACTTATTAACGACATCCTTAGGCTTATTAATGACATCTTTAGATTTTTCAATTAGATTTTTAGATTTTTCAACAACTTCTTTACAATTATTATCTTTTTTACTACTTTTATGATTGTTAGAGGAAGACTTAGACTTGTCAGATGTAGAAGTTTTATTTTTGTGTTGGCTACTTTTTTGTTTTGAAGATCCTCCTGCATCATTTTCATCTTCACTTTGATTGCCGTTTAATGTCTTTGGCTCTTTACAAAGACTTGAAGATTTTTCTTTTTTGTCTGATCTCAAGTCTTTTCCATCACCTTTAAGTGTTTTATCACACACGATGTTTTCAGCATCTGGGATAAAATCTAAATAAAGTTGTAAATTGTATTATAATTACATAAGTAAAAATTAATTTTTTTACAGAAGAACTAATAGGTAATGTAATGTAATGTAACTTGCCTATTTTAGGATTGCGAACAGTGCTAATTTCAATATTAGATGCTTTTATTAAATTCATACTAGATTCTTTTAATCCTAAAAATAATACATAAGATTATATGATTATATTATAATTTTAATTAATGATACATTGATACAAACTACAATGTTATTAAAATATTGTTTTATTTGATAATATAAATGGTACTTTTCGGTTATCGTGACTACCTAACCAAATAACTGTTCGGTGATAAATAAACAATTTGGTTATAGCGACTACCTTTACGCTGTGTAATTTAAAAAAATCAATTAAAAATTATTACAAAAAAGGTGGGTAAGTGGATTTCGCTCTGCTGTACAGTAGGTTACAAGTGGGTCACTGTATAATGGATGGTATTAAATTTGAATTCAATGATATAATATCATTGTATAAGAAAAACGATTCTGAGCGGAGACGGTATGTTAGTCTAGGTATAAGACATAATATTATATTAGGTACCTATAATAAATTCCAAATTAATCATATCATAATATTTATTAGGTACTTATAACGCGTTATACATCAACAAAAAACCGTGGTACTATCATAGATATATAATAGTAT
>NC_042495.1:64564207-64577438 GCF_005508785.2 Acyrthosiphon pisum
AATTTTTCTTTTGTTTTTCCCGCGCTTTTGAAAACTACTGGGAAATTTAAATTTTGACCTCCCCAATGCACCAACGATATTCACTTTCTGATCGAACAAGATACTGAAGTTGAAAATCGTAGCATTATTTCGACTACTTATCGTGTACAGACACAAAAAAAATAAAAAAAAAATTTAAAAAAAAATAAAAAAACACACATCATTGTAAAATCAATACATTCATCGTTCGACTCAGAATCTAAAATATTATAAAAACTAGGAATGCAATTCAAAATTAGAAATAAATAATTAACTTGAGGGGGGGGGGGAATCGTTCAGCTATGCAATTTAAAATGCATATAAATGGATTATCGTGCTTTTGACGCCACATGAATTTAACCAAATAACTGTGTAGATTTTGACAAGCCTGACTTCTGTTTCTTTTTGCACCATTAAGATTATCCCCACAACCTTTTGATAACCGAATTGTTTATTTTTTACTGAACAATTATGGTAGTCGCAATAACTGATAAGTACCATATAAATGTATAAACAAATTTTTTAAGATAAAATTCAATTTATGTTTTTTTTTATCTAAACATTGAAACTAAAATAATTTAATTAGACCTTTTAAACCTCAATGTTAAGGAATTAAAATAAAAAGATTATAATATTGCATTTATTATGATTGATAACAACTCTTAAGAGGACGTCTTACCCGCATATACGCTCTGTCTTATACCAATTTATAAGCAATTTTGCTCTCAGTAGGTCTAATTTTGGGTTAATATTATGGAACTTAAAAGTAAGGAAATTGCCTGTGAATTGAGTTTCTAAGCTTTATGATATTTTAATTTTTTATCATGTTATGATTATTTAAATATAATAATTTAAAAATGGAAATATTGTATGAACCCAAAGTATAAGCACAGGCAATGTTCTGGACAATGTTATTACCAGGGCTCGTTACCTCATGCACTAAAAATGCATAAATAAGCATGCATTCATGCACTAAAAATTGTCAAAATATGCACTGAAAAGTTTGAAAATATGCATTTATATTCCCTAACATTTTTAAATTATGCGCTCAAAATATGTATTATGTAAAAGAATCATGAAAAAATTTTAAAATAATAAGAATTAATTCATAATTTAAAAAAAATTCAAATTCCTCCACAAAATTGTGCAAACGGCCCGCAACTGTTTGTTTTTTCTTTCGGCATTGATCAAATAAAATTTGAATTATGTGTAGATTACCTATACCTCACATGAAAACACTAAAACAGGAAATTGAAGGGACAAACGCATACGACTCATACGTGTAAACTCATCGAGTGTAAGAATACTATACTGTACCAATGTATAAAATTATAAATGCTGGTTGATGAGAAGCTGCCACTTTATACATTAGAGGATGGTAGTGGTAGCGATAACATTGTTTCCGCGATATTTCGTAAAACGCATAAAATCTAAATAAATATGTACTAGAACAGTAGGTAGTCACATACTCACTGAATAAAAATAAATCAAAACACTATAATTTTGTAAACGGGAAAGTAAATAAGAAACAAGAAACTTTTCAAATATTTGTCTAAAAAATATTTTTATGAAATAATATGCATTAACGACTGTAAAAATCGACTATATATGCCAAATATGCCTTTACACCCAAAACATGCAAAAACATGCACTATCAAACTTCATATTATTATTACCATTGTTATGAAACGGATTTGTATCTCAGTTAGCATGTTTTCCTGTGTAGCAAGAAAAACATGCAGATGCATGAACTTACGAGCCCTGGTTATTACTCTTAAATTTTATAATGGATCAATTCACTATAATATTAAAGCTGATAACACTAAATTAGTCCCACTGAGTGCAAATATGCAATGTATTACATTTGTATGACAGAGATTAGATACAAAACTAATGATACGTATGACATCGTCTCAATACTTTAACACATTGAATGCGTACTGACGCCATTTGGCGTCATGAGGATCATTCAGCAATGCGTTTGACACCATTTGGCATCTAATATACATTTAAAATAAATGGTTTGATATCTCCTACCCATGGCTGAATGTTATTTTATTCTTATTTAGCGTAGATTAAACGCATGTTTTTAAATATGTGTACATATGTCGTTATGAGCAGTTTCTTTATTTTTTTTTTTTAAATTTATTTTGTTTTTACTTTTATCATACGCACTGGGTGAAAACTGCAAAAAGACATATGCGTCAACGTGTTAAACATAATAAAGCATTAGCTACAGGAAAACTTTAATGTTAGTAAGAAACCAGGTTTCTAAATAGATTCAGCAATTTGCAAGTTGTTACAAAAAAAAGTTGAAAAGTATGTTATAAATTAAAATGTGTTATCGTTAAATTGCGACTACAATTATAGTATATGAATTTATTACATTATACTATTTTTTTTAAATGAACATTGAATAAAATGTTGTCCAATAAACAATATATAGGTACCATAACTTGACCTAGGTATGTTGTAGTTCTTCAATTTTTATTGATTGACATTATTTTTTAATTGCATAGGGAAATAATTCGACCAATCAAAAGTGGAGAACTACGACATTAGCCAATGGCCCGTTATGGAGGTGATGTGCATACTTTGATCATAGAGCATTATCTGTGTTAATGTGTTTATATTTTGTTATGGCTAAATCAATAGTCATGTCAGGAAGACTGTGCCTCAAGCAAGGAAAATATATCCTTTGGCTGACATGTCTAAATACTCATATACTCAGCCATAAATTATACTTAATATAAAAATATAAAAATAAAGTTTTAGACATACCATTTAGTTCAATTGGAGGTGCTTCATTTTTGATTCCCAAGTATTCATCAACAGCAACTGCTATTTTAGGTTCAAAAATACTTAATGAACGGGGTGCAAGTACTTGAGTAAGGATTCTATCAGCTCCTTCTTCAATATCCTGAGTTTCACGTCTAAAAGTACATATTTATTTATTAATTCTTTAAAAGGAATATAAATTAATGAATAATAAGTAAATATAACATAATATTTTAACATTATAAATAAAAAATAATAACTTAGTAACGTTAATATTACTTATGTAAATTGCAAAGTTAACATTTAACAATTGGAAAACTAATTAGAGTATTTTAATGATTTTGAATATTAAAATTTACAATATTTTAAATGAAAAAAAAAAATTTAGTATGAACCTTAAATTTAGGCAGAATTAATTTTAATGACAACTGATAAATCCCGTGATAAATTAAAAATATCAATTTCAAATTATAAATACATACCCATCAAGTAAATGTTTTCTAAGACGTTCACGAACAGTGTTTTTATTTAATTCCGGTGTATATTTCTGTTTACTTAAGAATTTTTTGACATTTGATTCTATGCGCTGTTTCCAATTTTGGTAAGTTGGCTTTATGAACAAACAAAGAATAGGTAATTATCAATGCTATACAATCATTTTATAAAATAAAAATTGGTTAATAAACCATATTAATATACATAAAAAGTATACTAAATTAGAGCAGCCGTACATTTAGTAAACCATTATTATGGTTATAAAATCATTAATAATCATTATACAAAAGCAAATAAAATATTTAATTTTATAAGAATATGATATGCCTAACTGCTCAAGTAGTTTTTTGCAGGGATGGAAAAGGTTTTTGAAAAAAAAAAACCGTTATTAAACGGAAAAAAAACAAAAAACAAAAACAATTTATAAATAAAAACAAAAAATAACTGAAAAACGTTAACAAAAAATCCAAAACCGAAAAAAATTTAATAACGAAATCAAAAACAAAAACAAAAATAAATTATAGTATTATACATTATAATATTTATACCACGAAAAAAATTTCACTTAAGTTTTTACTTTTTAATCTACCAATAATGCACTTTTAAAATTTTAAAAACATTTTAATTTTTATAAAAATTATAATTTTGATTTAAAATTTAAATATTAAGAATAATTAATTTTAATTTTTAACTTTTGAGTGCATTTCTATATTGCACATTACTATTATAAAAAAATAAAAACAATATTATCAAAAACGTTAATCAAAAACAATATGGAAAAATAACGTTTTTAAAAACGTCAATCAAAAACAATATAGAAAAATAACGTTTTTAAAAATGTTAATCAAAAACCTCGTCAAAAACGTTAAACAAAAACGATATTTTATAAATCAATAAACAAAAACCAAAACCAAAAAATTAAAAACATTTTCCATCCCTGGTTTTTTGTGATTCTAATTACAATTATAGAAGTCCATTTTATATAAATTGGGTATATTACTAATTTATAATGTTAAATTAAAGACAAGTAGAAAAATAGTTTTTACACAATTAATTAGTGATATTACTTAGTTATAGTAGTAGTATAGAAAGGTTATAACTCAACATTTTAAAAGTAAACATTATAAATTATTTTAATTATTCATGTGTTATACCTTAGCATCGATATCAGTAATACAATGCCTACGGATTTCATCAAATGTGCCATTAGACTTTAATGTTTCAAGCAGCATAAACACAACATCTTCGACACCTAATGTATCGTTGTTCTGCTCCATTGTAGAATCACAGGCTTTTAAGCGATATTTTATGGCTGTTCAATTAACACTATAATCATTGAATAAGTATATTAATGTAAGACACAAATACAAAATAATATATTACTTGTGAATTATTTTAATTAGTTAATACTTATTACGCTGTTAACATAAATTAGTTTAAAAATCTATAGATTCCTATATTTTTGCAGGTGTCCAGCACGATGCAATAACATAAGAATTCGACTAAAAAACCATTTCAACTTCATTATGTAAACATAGTAACTTAGGAAAAACAAATTGAACACAATATTTAGTTAACAAAAATGAATTACTGTAATAAAATGAAGGATTTCTCAAGACACCAATACGAAATCCGTACGTAAAGCTGATGAACATTCTACGTACTACGACAAATTTAAAACAATTCTTAAAAGCTATAAGTTAAAACTTAAAAGTATATTATGATTGTATAACGTAAATAATAAATATTAAAAAATAGTAGTATACATAACACAATCTAAAATTAATAACTATTATTTCAATAACATTTTATGATATTGAACAAATGTTGGTAAGATAACTCGTAGCGAAATATTATCATGGAAAAATAACCATCGTATATAAAAGATAAGAATTTTTTTAATAATAAACATGGAATACAGTTTTATCCCGCCACACAGATGTAGATAATAAATTTAAGATTAATCACGATTTAAGATAAACTTAAATAAAATTATCTTTAGACCTATTGGCTATTATTATTAAAATATAACAGGTATTAATTATAAATTATAAATATAATATTATGTATTTTAACTTAATAAGTCTATTACTTAAAATTTAAGCCCTACGTACCCATAAGAATCATTTATGGTGCCTCGAATCATGGACCGTGGTTTAATATTTATAACTGATAGACTAGCACAGTGGTGCGCAACCTTTTTTGATCCATGACCCCCCAAAATAAATTATTTTTAATACGACCCCCCTTCCTACTAACATTATGTAAGTGTGTAATATAAATTTACTTAATAGTCTTAATGTATACACACATTTTATTCATATACATTAAATCGTTAATTTTAGAGCAATTTTAATATTTAGTAGTTTATATATTATAAAATTATAAAATATTAAAAATGTTAGTTTAAAATAATACAAAATACAAATAATTATTACAAGCTATATAAAATTATAAGCATTAATACGATCAACTCAACGGCTCGTACATGACTATCGAACTATTTCATAATAACCGTAAGATTAAATAAAATTACTGATTAAATTCAAATTTAAAAATAACCCATATACTGCGTGATTCAATAGAACTTGATATCGCAACATTAAGATATGACATAATGTCATAATATTACGATTGACACAGCCATCAACGGTACAAAATAATTGTACTTTGTATAAAACTATAAAATAATATACAATATACATAGTATAAAACTTTTTCGTTTGGTGATTACTTGCGACCCCCTAATAAAATTTCGCGACCCCCTTAGGGGTCGCGACCCCCAGGTTGCGCACCACTGGACTAGCAGCAGTGTAAATAATAATAATAATAATAATAATAACTTAATTCTATCACAGAAATACAGAATGCCCAGTCAATAGATTTAAAATAAATCCATGATGAGCATTTAGCTGCATAGAAAAGACTGCATAGGCGGAGCCACGGGGCGTGCAGGGTATGCAGCTGCACTCCCTAATCGCCCTGAAGGCTGCTTTAATTCAAGTTTAAAATTAATTAATAAAAGTAAAATCTATGAACGGTTAATTTGGCTGAAGTCTAATGATCTTTATAAATACTAATCATTATATTTTGTCCTTAACAATGTATTTTCCATGTATTCATTTTCCCAGCAAAGACAGTTCCTAACCATATTTTTTCTATATAATATAATTCAAAATAATAAATATCATTTCTATATGTCATTTTCAATTTTTTCAATTTAATTTTCTTTTTTTAGAACTAACTGATTATATTCTATAGCAAAAATATTGCCAACCGCCGGAGGAACTCAACTGCGCAAACATTCAGCATATTATTTAAAACTAATAAAAATTTGAAAATTTTGTTTTAAAAGCTTGAATAATAAATAAGCTAATAATTAAATAATAAGCTTACAATTTATAAATAACAACTAATTACGGTGACCTATAAAATATCCGAAAATAGGGATTTTAGGGATAACCCCCCAACCCCCCTCCCAATAAATTGTGGTGGGCTGATTTAGTTTCTGCAGATGCATGCATACGCTAAACAATACTTCTGGCTCCGCCTATGGAAAAGAGATTACGAGTTATGTTGTAGCCAACGGTCTTAAGATCAAATCTTCTAAGTTCTAAGTCCATGATATAATGGCCCATATACCTATAAACTATAAATGTCTAATGGATAGCGCTTTGAGAGAGAAGTCAGGGGTACGATGGGAAGGAGCGAAAAAAGACACAAAGTAGTAAAATTTCTAAAACTCCTTATGCGGGCTCTTTCACTATACTTTTAACTTTATGTTCTTTCTCTCTAAGTTATATTGTTCTGTGGTTAAACAGTTATAGATGATCGCCTAGCATTGATGGCAGGACGGAGTGGAATGCACTGTCCATTAGATTTCAGGTCTATGATATGGCCTATGCATTGATTCCGGATTTGTTTTACCATTCATAACCATAAGCACTTATATTTTATATAATATTGAATTAATTGATAGGTACAGTGGCGCCCAAGATATATTTTTCAGGTGTAGCAAGAAATAATTTTATATTAAATAAATTTAATACAAGGCTCCTGATATATTGTTTCAACTTACAACCGCAGTTTAAAAATATTAAAAATACATGGGCAATTATTTTTGATATAAACATTTAAAGTAATGAATTTTATCAAATCTAAAATTAAAAAATGATTTTGTAGTTCTAAATGTATAAAAGGTTCAACTTATATAGCTATGGATTGGAAATTTAAAACAAGGTTTCATGTAAGTAAGTTAGTATGTAACCAAAACATCTAAACAATATAAAAACGCAGTTTATTTTATGTTCAAATTTGAGCAAAATTAGATATTTAAACGGAGAACCGAAGTAGAATGATTTTATCTTTGTGTAATATTTTAAAAATATTATTCGCGGGTACTTGAAACTTCTAAAGTATAATATTGTTGTATACGAATATGATAACAAACAAACAATGGTTTGAATCCCGGACTAAAATCAAGATTATATTATATAAATAGGTATTGTATATTATTGTCCGTGGATTGAATAATGGTCAAACCTAAAATTTGTTTAATGCACGGGTAATAATCTATACAGATATATTATTATGAATCAAGCCACGATTTAAGATAGTAGGTATATAGACATAATATAGTATAGTAGTATCTTAAATACTATCTTAAATCGACGTGATTCAAGCCATAGACATATTAACTAGTTAAAGTAAAAGTTAATATGTCTATGATTCAAGCACACAAACATACGGTATTTTTATAATACTTTGTATACCTGTGTTCAAGCATAGTGATTCAAGTTATCAACAAACCCGCCGTTTTAAATGTGATAACTTATTATCTATATTATTCTACACTAATTGACAATTGTATACGTTTTTTCGATATTTTGTTATTAGTTGTTACTACTTATTAGTCTGAACCTGAAATGGTTTCATAATGAAATACTGAAATGTCTGAAATTATAGAAAACATATTTTTTTAAATAATTATTTATTTGTAATTAAAACCAGGCAATATGCAAACTAATGAATGTTTTGTTTGTGGTTGTAACGATTTTACTGTTACTGATGGAGCATTTGTATGTAATGAATGTGGAATACAGTCTCAAGTAAGCGTGTATAAAATAATAATTTATTTTTCTAAAGAAAATATAAATACAATAATGTATAATATAAAAGTCATTGTTTTCTGTTTAAAATTGGGTTGATTATACCTAGTTATGAGGTACTAAGATATACTTATAAGTTGAATTATATCATATTTTAAGACACTGGTTAAAAAAGGATGTTTTATCAAAAATATTGCTTGTTAACATAACTTTCATTAAAATATCTTCTTACAAAAACAAATTATGTTTTTTTTTTTGATTGTAATATGTAATTTTAAATTTCTTTATTTGCATTTTAATCTTACAGAGTGTTAGAGAAGAACACATAAACTTTCATGAAGATGTTAATCAGAACTATGAAGATCCAACACATATAGATCATGAAATAACGACTGGATCTCAACTAGAAAAACCTAAGAAACTTTTATCTTGGGAATGTTATAATTTTATACTTTTAGGACTTACCAATGAGATGATTGAACTTGGAGCTAAACCTAGCTTAAAAATTATAGTGTTACAATTATGGGTTCAATATTTACAATGCATTGAAGTTGCGTTTACATCAAAGAAATTTAGGAAACTTCCAAAATTAAACACAGCAATAATTGATATGTAAGATAAAATCATTTAAATTAATATTCAGATAATAACCATTATAATAGTTATAAAATAGACAAATATAATTACAGTTGAACGTAGTTATCTCAAAGTTGAAGGGGAAATTCTAGTTATCCAAGAATAACACAATTATAGGAAATAATAGGAAGTGGGGGAAAAGTTTGAAGTATCAACAATTTCAAGTTAAAGAAGTTTGAGTTAATCACGTTCAACTGTATAAGTTTATTAATATACAACTGCCAATTGGTTACAAGAAAAAATCTGCAAATTACTATTACGCATAACACCAAAAAAATTATTAGTGGTAATTATCTGAATATTATATTAGTAATTAAATAATAAATTTACAGAATTCATTTTCAGGGACTGTGAAATTTTATATGGTGTTGAAAATGTTAAAAACAAAATTCTACATGCAAAAATTGGTATTGCGCATGGAAATAAAAAAAAGAGATGTTCCAATAAAAGAAAATCATTGACCTCTAGTATTAATTCTAGTATGACAAGCCTTAATAAACGAAATATGGTAAATTATTAAATAATTATTAAATATTATAATCTATTTATTTGAAAAAATTAAATTACAGTTTAGCCGAAAAATAAAAAAATTAGACCACTCTACAAGAGATTCAAATAATGACTCAGTAGGATTAACAGATGATATAAGTTTATTGCAAAGAAGTAATAAGTCAAGTAAAATCAAGTAAGATATAATATTTATTATTTATAATATTTGTGTTCACCTGTTTAACAAATTTCTTATTTCAGGATTAAATTTAAAAAAAATATAAAAAAATCTCTTACTACGATGCCATCAAAGACTAAAGATCTTACTACAGAAGAATCATTAAAACTTTTGGAATCTGGCAGCAAATATTGGAATAGTTTAAAATATAAAGAAAAAAAGAATGTTTTATCTATTAAAAAACTACTATCTATATTACAATTAGCTCTTATGATCAACGGAGATGATATTTACCTATCTGATATACTCAGGTAAACCAATTTATGTTATGGAAAGTAAAAACCATAAAGTGTATCGCAGACTGCAAATAAATATTTTTACTTTGATTTTATTTTTATTAGATGGTTTCATGAAGGACATTTGCATATAAATCGTGTTAACTTATTTTTACCAGTAAATTCAAAGCACGGTATTAAATTTAATCAAATGGTGCCTAGTTCCAGAAATACATTAAATATAGAATTCCACATGTTATTGAAACATTTAAAAGCTGAACAACTACCCAATATTGATTTTAAAAAAATAGTGATGCGTTTTTCTGATGAACTACAACTTCCAAGTGATTATTACTTTTCTATAAATAACTTTTTATTTATTGTTTTTATTACTATACACATTTTTTTAATTAGATGATTTTACACATTTTGTTTGCAAACTTGTGTCAATATCTCCTCCAAGCACTAAATGTAACCGAATATTACCAGACATAGAAGTTAAAGTAATGGCTTACATACTATTTGCTGCCAAATTTTTATTTTGTCTTGATGGTAACTCAGAAAACTTATCATCAGACTTTGCTGAAAAAATTAACCAGTATGTTATTATTTTTATTTTTAAAACCACAGTACTTTAATCAGGACCCACATGTTTTAAAAATTGTATTTAAAAATTCTATGTTATTTATTAGGCCCAACAAAATATAAATCCCAACTTGCAAAATAAATTGTGCTTTTAATTGAAAAACAAATAATGTTATGTCTTATAAGCATTGATTGTATCAGCAGATTATAAGATGCGGAGTCTTCAACATTTAAATTCCTAAGACTTTGTATGTTATTTTAGATCAGATATAGTTGACAAAAAATTGTTTAGCTGGAATGGTTATGTGCAATACATAGAATTTAGAAATTGTATCGTATCTAAATATAACTATTATCTGCATGAAAATTTGTATGGAAACAATATACGCAACACTCAATTATTTATCAACGATTGGAATATGATGAGGCCAACTTTACCTGTAATAGAAAGTAATAGTAATAATTTGTGTTAAATTAGTTTAGTGGTTCTCAAATTGTGCTCTGTAGAGATCTAGGATTCCACCAGTGATCTAGGGGCTAAATGGACACATCCAATTTAAATCAAATTTAATATTATTAATTGCATACTATAATATTCATCATGATTATTGATAAATCATTTTTTTTTTGGTTAAAAATTTATTGGTAATCTGTTTTTGGGACTTTTTATATTTTGTTTTTTAGCAACTGGAGAGCTCTGTGAACATAAAAGTTTGAGAACTGCAGACTTAAGTATTGTATCATTTAACTAAATGCTTTTATTTATAATTTTTATTATTGTGTAGGAGACAAAATATGTAAAAGTTTTAGGGACAATACTGAATGTTTGCTTAAATCATTACCTGATTTTGGAAGAAAAAAAAGTTATAGAGAAATTCCTGCTTCAACTAAACCATTGTCATCAACTTTAAAATGGATAGTTGAATATCATTCAACAGAATTAAGTAATGAAGCAAAAACAATACTAGAAAATAATTTTATTCAAACTGATATCTTATATCTAACTGATGAAAAAAGGTATTTATGTAATAATTATGGTGTTATATAAATTACAGAATATACTTATATACTGTGAAATAGACATAAATTTGTTAAATACTTAATTGTTTAAACACTTGTTAAGTAGACGCAACTCCTGCATTTGTTGTCTTCGTCTTAAAGGCACATAATATGAAAATTGCATGCTGAACAGTTTACGCTTTGTTAGTTTTAAAATTTGAGTAAATCAACCTATTATGAGACTTAATGGCAGTGTTGGGTAATAACGTAACGCAATCACTTTTTCAGTAACGCAGCAGTAATTTCATTACATTTTACTTAAAGTAACGGAATTGTAACAAAATTATTTTTGAAAAGTAATTTCTATGAAATAACGCACTAACACGTTATTAAAATAATAGTTTTGAATGTATTACAAAAACAAAATAATAGGATATCCCAGAAAAATTAAAAATCAATTATATATTTTTGATTCCGATAATAGTTAACAATATTACTAAACATTCCAGGAATAAATGTTAACACTTTATTAGCTAAAAGAAAAGAGTTTAAAAATAAAATTTAATAAAAATTAATTATGATTTATGACATATCTCACCTATATAGCCATATAGGTGAGATGGTTGTACATTTGCATATAATTAGACTGCGGATTATATGCATTTGCATATATTATGCATATGTAATTGCATATTTTTTTTTTTTTTTTTTTCTATATTTGTTCATTGTAACGACCTCAAGGTCTTTGACAATGCTTATCACAAGTGGGTAGTAGGGAGATCATGTGATCTATTTATCTATGTATATATCACTATATGCATGATACTACCCCCCTTCTCCAAGAGGAGACATGTGCGGTCTTCACTCCCAGTGGAGTGGGACCTAGTTGGAAACCGGATGACGCAATCGGACGACAGCACGGGAAAATGGTGACTGCGTAGAATCACACACATTTTTTTGCACTTTGCTATGAATCGAACCGATGACTGTGTGAGTCGTAAGTCAACTGTGTGACCACTGCGCCACTCCGGCCCCAAATTGCATATAATCGCATTTTTTTACCAAGTATGCATATTTCATTGATCGCGATGTAAAATGGCATATAATTGTATTTTTAAACAAAAAACACACTGATTAAATGTGTTAAAACGCATACTATATAGACTAGGGTGTTCCTTAGTTATAGATGATGAAAAAAAAATTTCAACATTTTTTTGGGCTCACCCCCTATATGTGTGTATGCATATAAAAATGAATTAGGAAAAAATTTGAGGCAATCAAACAAGATTAACCCGTGCCGAATTGTACCTAAAGTTTGAATTAATTCAAATTTTAATATTTATGAGAATTTTTTATATTTTTTTTAAATATTTCGCAAACCATTAAGTAAAACGAAATTATTTATATAATATGTTTTAAATAAAACAAAATTGTCTATAAATTATTCCTTAACAAGTTTTGAATAGCTTCTACTGTTCTTGAGATATATTGACTTAGATTGATAGAAACTCCGTATTCTGAAAATTTTTATTGTTAAAACTATATAAACATATTATTATTAATGGTAAAGTCGTCAGTGTTAATGTATTATGAAATATTTTTATTTATTGAAGTATATACTTAATGATTTAAATTAATATTTTTTTTTTATGTTTCCCTTTTTAGATTTG
>NC_042495.1:64577610-64581188 GCF_005508785.2 Acyrthosiphon pisum
GTTTTTTGGTTACAGCCATGGGGAGGGTTTCGTTAGATTCGTCCTAATCTCCCCTATCCATGGCTGTGCTTTGTTAAGTCGTTAACCACTTTGAAATCACTCATATTTAGTAGTACAGTTCTGGTTACTTTGATTACTTATATGGCGCGTTATGATTGGTCGATATTGTGTAGTCCTGAAAAGGACTGTTTTAGTTAGTGGTGTACCGTTACAAGTGATTGCATAATTTTTTGATAGCGGCTGTAGAGATTTGATTATCAACTATTTCGTAGGATTTTAAAGATTTAATAAATTGTAAATCTAGGTTTGGAGCTTTTATTGGCAATGTACAAGTAAACCACGCTTTGACATAAAATTTAACGATGAATATACAAACTTCCCCAATTGCTTTTTTCTCAGTGGCAGAAATATGATACTGATGCCTAAATATAAATATTTTCAAGCAATAGATTGCTCGAGCCATCCATCGAGCTTGATGCATTGCACCCGGTGGATGAATTTTAATTTTTTTTTCAAAATTTCCACCAATAAATATTAGTACCAATTCTAAAAACTCACTGTAATCATCGCGAGAATTTTTAATTTCTAATTGACTTTGTACAAAATTAAGAATATCTTCTCTGATATTTTCTATGACACTACTACAATATTGATCTTCTAATCCACTTATAAAATTATTAGAATCAATATCAATCCATTTTTTTTGAAAATTTTTGAATAATGGAATAGATGGACTCGTAGTTACTTGCGGTATTTTAGTTTCAAAAACACTTCTTAACACCAACTCGTATATGTGGTGTCTGCAAGGGAGTTAGAGTAAATCTTTGTCTAATTTTTTTTCAATAAGAATACATGCTCCATTCAAACGGCCTGTATTGGATGAAGTAGTATCACAACATAAACCTTGCATAACATCCAATAAACCCCAATCATTTAACGCATTGTATACAGCAGTGGCTTGTTCTTCACCGGTTGACCTCTGCAGTATTGGAACTCCGATGATTTTTTCAATATTTTTACTAGTTACGATAATTGGAAGTCGTTCAACTGTCGTATTTTTGACGTGAATATTAGGTAATAATTTTCCATCCCAGTGAACTATAACATAACTTGGGCGAGATTCTTGAAACCGTGATTTTATCATTTTAGCACGTTCACAACGGTACAATTCTCGTGCTCTATGAATAGAAGTTGAATTAATTATATAATCATCGTTGTCGAATCCTAATGCCTCTAATGTTGCTTGTAAAACGTATACTGAGTCACTAACACTTAATTTGCACCTATCCAAAGCTCCAGCTAATTTTTGTGAAATAAAATTTATTTTTCCTCGCCTTTTTTTTTTCAATGGTGACAATTGAGTTTCTTCCTGTGCAATATTTGTTTTCGTGTCAGATATTTCATCATTGTCTGAACTATCGGTCT
This sequence comes from Acyrthosiphon pisum, assembly GCF_005508785.2. NCBI lineage: Eukaryota > Metazoa > Arthropoda > Insecta > Hemiptera > Aphididae > Acyrthosiphon > Acyrthosiphon pisum. The sequence continues at coordinate 64,579,036 of NC_042495.1, forward strand.
CATTTTCCACGTTTTCATTCAACTGCATAGAATTAAATACCGAAGTAGATGCAATTTGAATTTGCTCATAACAACGAGTTTGTTTGTTTAATTCCATAGATTTTCGGATTTCTCTACGGTTTTCTTTAATTGTTTCTTTTTTATCAACACCACTCAGACATCCAGGTCGCCCGGGAAGACGTTGGTTTATTAAAAATTGTTTATCCTCATCAATTTTTATTATATTTAATGCATCCGAATGCGCAATATCAAAAAGACTATCCAAAATCGAAATAAACTCATTTTCTTTTTTTCGATAAATTTCGCCAGTTATTTTAGCATTTTTTTGTAAGTTTTGCCAGTTGTCGTACATTTTTACTAACTTATTAACACAATGTTGTACAGCCCTTGTCGGAATTCTAGCTTTTTCCCAGAATATAATACATTCTCGAATAACTAAATTTGCACTTTCTCGAATATTTAATTTTACAGTTCTTAAGTTAAAAAAAAATACCTGGAAAACTTGTTTTAATGATGGCAATTTTGAACCTAGAATTTGAGTTTCTTGAGATCCAATTAAAAATATATGTTCGTCTTTTCAAAGTTTTAAAGACATGTTCGAAATTTAAATCTAATTAAATAATATAAATAATTATTATTTTAAAGATACTTAAACAAACAATTTGTCATGAACACAAAACTAAACACACGATACGCATAACACAACTAATCAATTCGTACTAAATAAGTGACTAGACTTTTGTTGGAGATTAAGATAAGCTCTATCTATTAAACGATAAACATACGATACGATAAACTTATTTATAAAATTGTCAGCCACAATAATATATGAACTCTTATGTTAGTTTATATAACAAATCTAATGAATAATTTTCATTATTTACAATATTTTTAGTTTTAATAGTAAACATTTTCAGAATACGGTATTTCTATATATTTAAGTCAATATATCTCAAGAACAGTTGAAGCTATTAAAAACTTGTTAATAGATAATTTATAGACAATTTTGTTTTACTTAAAACATATTATATAAATGATTTCGATTTACTCAACGGTTTGTGAAATATTTAAAAAAAATATAAAGAATTCTCATAAATATTCAAAACTTGAATTAATTCAAACTTTAGGCTCAATTCGGCACGGGTTAACCTAGTTTGATTGCCTCAATATTTTTCGTAATTCATTTTTATATGCATACACATATTTTTAGGGGGTGAGCCAAAAAAAATATTAAATTTGAAAAAAGGAACACCCTAATATGTAACCTGTTTCATGTTCCTCTGAAATACACATAACTGATTTTTCGTTAACGTTAGTTTTGTTATTTCGCGGATTTTCGTATTTGACTGTGCTCTCAATTTCTGTAGTACTAGGACAGTCTATCGATATCTCATCCGTAGTACCATCCACTTTGTAGTCCCTACTCTTACTGCCATTTATCGCGACTTGCACTTCTGTGACTTGTGTGGAACTTTCGTATCTTTCTGTACTCTCAACTTCTGTTGTACTAGGATAATCTATCGATTTTCCATCCGTAGTACCATCCAAGTTGTAGTCCCTACTCTTGCTTCCATTTTTCGCGACTCGCGTAGTGTGACCTACTGTACTAGTTACGTATTCATAATCTCTGTTGCTTTTTGTAGCCTTGACCTCGACTGACCTAATTGTCGTTACGTTGATAACATTTGGTTTTAATCTATTGTTACTTCCGCTTTCTGTATTATCTACTGTATAAGCTTCTATGAATTAATCGTACTTTCCTAAAGTCTCTCGTTCTATCGTTCCATCTAATTTTTCTACTTCTGCTATACAGGATTTTTCTAACAATATTCATTTTTAGTACCCCTAATATATCCTTTTATAATCTCATGTGGTGTATTACATATAAACCTTAATGTCCCTATATCACACCCATTATTCTGAAATTGTGGTACGGTTATCCTATCCCTTTGGTGTTTTGCTATTCCTACTATTTTTCCCGCATCAATGCCCGTGTCTATAAAATAAATTTTTGTTGCTGATATTCCCTCAGGCACTGGCATTTTGTCATCGAGTTTATCTGCTTTTACACGTATCGTGGTCCATAATAGCAATCTATAATATATTTTTTTTTTTGTTAATTTTTATTCTGAACGTTATCGCGTTCAGTATTA
>NC_042495.1:64581238-64582382 GCF_005508785.2 Acyrthosiphon pisum
TTTTATAACTATTTTTATTTATACATATTTCAATTAATTATTCGCGATGTATTTATTCACTTTTGTTGTCATTTTTATCGTCGTTTTCGTAATATTTTTTCATGACATTTTTATGCACTGTTACTTTTTTACGATTTCGCGACATAATTACATTTTCAGAAACTAATATTTCTAAAATTTCGTATGGTCCCCTCCAAAGCGGACTTAACTTGTTTCTTTGAGTATGATCTTTAAGTAAAATCATATCATTAATTTTTAATTCCTCCATTATTATTTTTCTATCGTAATATCGTTTATTCACTTCCTTATTTTTTATTAACCTACTTCGCGCTATTGTGTGAGCCTCCTGAAGTTTTTGTTTTAAATCGTATACGTAATCATCATAATTATACCTGGGTTCTGGGGTTGATTTTAATTTATGTCCCTACCATATAATAATGCGTAAGGTTGATATCTAGTGGACGTATGTTCTGTAGAATTATACACAAACATGGCGTAAGGTAAAAGCTCATCCTAATTGTCTAAACTTTTACTCACGTAGTGCCTTAGAAACTCTGCTAATGTTTTATGTAAACGTTCGAGAGCACCGTTGGTCATCGGGTGGTAACCGGAAGTTTTAATTTTATTAATTTTTAACAATTTGCAAACGTCGTATTATCGTATTTTTATATATTTTTATTTATACAATGGATCTTGAAATAATTAAAATGGTTAGTGAAAAAAATAAATTATTATATTGTATTAATGGATACAAATTTTCTTTTCAAAAATTTTTAAATGATAATGCTCAGAGGTGGTCTTGTTCAAAACGCTTATGCAAGTGTTATTTTTAAATGAACGAAAATGACGAAATAATTTTTAGTGCTTTAAATCATGAACATGACAAAGACGATGAAAAATTTTTAAATCGTCAAAAACTCAATAACAAACTGAAACGTAAAGCTCTCGATGACCCATGTGAAAAACCATGCAAAATTCTACAACGGGAGTTGCGTGAAAGAGATGTAAATACATTGACTACCACAGATGTAAACCGAATTAGGAAAAATATGCATTATGCTCGGTCGAGCATGATTCCAAAATTGCCTAAAAATTTGGAAGAGTTGCATTTGGCGTTAACCAATTTGGGTGAGATAAAAACTAA
>NC_042495.1:64582432-64583744 GCF_005508785.2 Acyrthosiphon pisum
AATCCCGTCCCGTTTCTACAATACTTAATATTTTTTTCATAATTTTTTTACCAAAAGATAGGGTTTAATGTAATTAAGTTGACGTGTAAGTTTCATAAGTCTTAGTTCATTTTTGAATTAACTACAGCTCGTCCCGTCTACAATTTGGACTAAATTTCAGCACCTGTGGCGGTGGAATCCCGTCCCGTTTTTCCAATACTTAATATTTTTTCATAATTTTTTTACCAAATTATGGAGTTTAATATATTTAAAATTTTGATATACGTTTTATAATTTTTAAATCATTAAGTACTTATTTGCAAATCGTCCAGTTCGATATTTTGCTGTTACCTGTAATTCTGTACACAGGAATAAATATTTTTTGCTTATATATTCTTGGTTAATAATTAATATACCTATGTATTTAATGTATAATTATGTTATATATTTAATAATATAATAGTTTTATATTTAAATATTTTATTAAATATAATATTAGTCCTAATAGAAAGTATTTTTTCGCTTGACATGTGTAGGCAACACTGTTTTTCTTATCACTGTGTGGAATGGAATCGGTCCCGTCCCGTCCCGTCCCGGGTTTTAGTATTACCCATGTAAACATTTTAGAGTCCCTGCAGCGTCTATCGTGACCGTGACGTCACCCGTCGTACACATTTTGAGACGGCACATTGATTATGACGAGTTATTTGCAGTTTGTTCTCTATATTATTACAAAATTATTACTATAAATTAGGAATGTGTTATAACTTATAAATTATAATATATACGAGTCCTTTTATAGTATAGAGTTTAAACACTAATTTGAATAAATAGAAGTCTTGCATTTAATATTATAGTTCGTAAACTTTCATACATTTTTTTACAAAACTGATCGTAAAATTCCTTATTTATTATGAATGAAAGATATTATCATTCGTATTTTCTGTGAGGTGGTGGTGGATGAACGATTATAACCAAAAGTTGTAGTTAATTATTGGAGTTCCTAAATGCATTAAAAAATATAAATTTTTTAAAACAACATTTTATTGTTACCTAAAATTGTTAAAGCTATACGACATTACACCATTCTTATGAATGATTTTTTTTTCATTATGAATAGTATCAAGAAATTATACTACTAAAATATAGTTCAAGTAATTTAAAATTGTTTGATATATTTTTTTTTTGTAGATTGTAGGAACTGAAATAAAATAAACTATACAAATAATAAGTATATTGTATACCTAGTATATTATACACGATTATACAAAAATATAAATACATAATAATATTGCCACAATTAAGTCATCAGTCTTTTTAGTTTTGGAGTTTT
>NC_042495.1:64586161-64587438 GCF_005508785.2 Acyrthosiphon pisum
CCAACTGATTTTTGGAGAATATTGATGACAAATATTTTCTGGCTTGTATATTAATGTCTTGGGTTTTATTTTTTGATAATAATTGTATTTGTCTTGCATTTTTTTTTTCAGTATTTTTTAAAAGTAAATTTGTTACTTTTAAATTTTTCTCTAAATCCTTGACTTGAAACCGTAGATTTTCGTTAATTTTTTTGTAGTCGACTCCAGATTTTGTAATGGTCAACAGTTTTTCGTGTTCTAGAAGTAGTTTATTGTAAAGATGTTTATAATCTTGAGATTGTGACAAGCCCAATGATTGAGTTGGATCTAGGTCACATTCTGAATGTTGAGTAGAAGAAGATGGTACATTATCATTTAGAGCCAAAGTGATAATCTCATCATGCACCTAAAATAAAAAAAATAAAAATGGTTTAATAAAATAATATCATTGTATAAGTAAAAAAATGAATAAAGATACAAGTCTGTAACGTGATGATGACTTAAGGCAAAGAATATAAGTTAAAGAAATATAAACATGACATAGTACTATAGAATACATTTATATAGTTTCATTGTAATGTTTGTAGCTCGTACTCTTATAGTACCTTCCTACAGGTACAGATTGTATACTTAAAATAAAAGCAAACAATTATGTTTAACAATATTCACCTGTCTAAATAATTTAGTTTCTCTTCGTTTTTGACGCTGAATACCAGATTCTGAAACACACTTGTCGTGACCATCAGGTAAATTAAGTGAAGGTGTAGTGTTAGGTAGGTACCTATAATATCAATGTAAAATTATATTATCTCGAGCGTCACGACCCGCGATAACATTTATTCGCCTGGCGATCATAACGACAAATGTGTTTGCCGTTCAGTTGTCATTTGTAGTCTCTCGAACGTTGTACTACCGTCCACCGAAAATCATTATTGTGTATAATATAATAAAACACTAACCAAAATTAAAATAGTATACAGTCCACTTTAAATATCGAACATTTTGGTCCATTCGACCGGATTTTTAGTGTATTTATCATCAGTAATGATCATTCGAGGTGCAGTCAATCAGAGACCAGAACAGTATCAGCATTCGCGTTAGCATAGAGCGGTGTCTAACATTGGTGTGCTGTTCAAAAGCCAACTCAAGGAGGTACCAACCAGTATTGCAAAATCGTTCAGAGGAATAATTATTACCAATACATCGAAAATATACAGAGGTAAGAGCTTCCTTATAATTGACCAATTAGAAATCCTAAATAAATTCCATTCCTGAATAAGTACAGTGTTGCGAAAATT
>NC_042495.1:64589506-64592972 GCF_005508785.2 Acyrthosiphon pisum
TATTGAAAGGTCCAACGGTCCAACAAGAATTAGTATGCATTTTAGCAAGATTTCGAACACATAAGTACGCTTTATCTGCCGACATTACTAAAATGTATAGACAGATCTGGGTTAATGCAGAACATACTAATTATCAAAAAATATTTTGGCGTGAAAATCCAAATCAACCACTACTAACTTATAGATTAAAAACTGTCACATACGGCACGATCCCAGCATCTTATTTGGCGACAGGTTGCCTAAACAAGTTGGCAAATGAACAATCTAACAATTACCCCGTGGCCTGTGAAGCAATTGTCACAGACTTTTGTGTCGACGACTACCTAGGAGGTGCATCTACAAAGGAAAAGGCATTACAAATACGAAATGATTTAATAAAAGTAACCCGACAAGCTGGCTTCGAACTTCGTAAATGGGTATCCAATGATAAGGAACTTCTAAATGATATGCCAAATGAAGATAATACTCAATTGTTAGTTTTAGATTTGAAGAATGACGTAACTAAAATCTTAGGATTAATATGGAATACGCAAAGCGATACCTACCAATATAATATTCAAACGGTAGACAATAGTGAAAATAAATTAACCAAACGGACTATTCTGTCGAAAATCGCGTCTATATAATGAATATGTTATATAAATGTTATTTTTGGTGCCTATTAATAATTTATTACGGTGTGTCGGTGTGTACTGTGCACCGTTTTGAATATTTTCAATAATAAGTAAAATTTATTTCAAATAATGATTAAATATTATTGAAATAATAATAGAGATTAAGAAAGTCGTGTAATAACTATTAAATTACCATTTAAGCTAGGTAATGTTGGACCACTTGTTATTTCATCATTTTCTGGATTTTGCCGTTGAAGTTCTTTTTGTCGTGCCCGGAATTCTCGATTACGTTCTGCAGATGTTTTAGGTGCAGGCCGAGATACATGATTTTTATTTTCTTGTCGAGCTGCTCTTAGACGTGCCCGATAGTCTCGTCTACGTTCTGCAGGTGTTTTAGGCATCGGCTTGAGTCGATTAACATTGACGTTAATAATTATCTATTTGTTTTATTAATTTGAAACTCATAATTAAATAAGTATACATCAGAGACCTACCTATATTTTGAGTAATATCAAATAATGATATATCAAGTGGGTACGTTTAAATACATTAAGTTATATTTTGTTTTCTCACCTAAAAACTGTAATACATTAAGTAATACCTATTACCTACTATCTACCTTTATAATATTATGTGTAGGTAATTAATTTATACTTTTAGACCAATGGACCAAAATATTTACTAATATCAGTATTAATTCATGTCCATACATATAATATAACCCTACTATTATGTATATACATACATCTATAAAATACATTAGTCATATTATGTAAGGTACATAATATATATATCAAATTTGTTATTCATAAATTATTACATTTGATATTAAAAATGAGTGCCTTTGTACTCACGAATGATGTGTAAACATGTTAGCTGTAGTACGACTTTGATTGGGGAATATAATGTCATGGTTTGTGTGGGAATTTGTATAATAAGGTACATGTAATTGTACAGTAATGTTTGAGTTACTCAATACCTCGTAATAATATAGTAATACCTCGTACAGAGACGACGACGACGACGACGCACAAAACGAGTCCGCACGGGCAGTCGTAGTGTATAATAATATTATTATACGATATTAACACGGACTCGCGAGTATACGTGATTAATCAACTTATCAACTTGACTACGGAATATTGTTTATACGTTTATACTGGTTTGTTTATAATATCATATGATATGTTTCCAAAGAGATTACAAAATATTGAAACGGAAAATATCAAAAACTTTATAAACAAAACATCGTACCGTTTTCGTGACGCCCGAGCGTCCGTGCGTCCGTCACTCTCTTTTTTTTCGATACCCCTCACATAAGAAGTTTCACTTCAAAAATTATAAAGATTCTAAAAATATCATCGTAAAATCAATACATCCACCAATACGCCGAGAATCTATAATATCGAATTTAATATTAAAAACGATTTTATAAGTTTAATATAAAATTTTAAATATTATAGGAAAATTTGGGGAAAAATATTTGAAGAATCATAGTCGAAAACTTTTTAACACCACGAGAAGAAAACGACTATTTCCAGAACGCAGAAATCATATTCGTAATTCAGTTAATGGACCTGATGAAGATTATGGGTTGGCGGAACCGTTGGTCAATGATTTGTTACCAGAAATTTTTTTAAAAAATCAAAAAAAATTTCTTATGTCATTAGCAGGGCTCGTAAGTTCATGCATTTGCATATCAATCTTGCTAAGTTGTATTTAATGCTAGATGACATAGAAATCTATTTCAAGGTACCACAGTTAAATATGTGAAATCTTATTTTGCATGTTTTTGCATATTTAGAGGTTTTTTGCCTATTTGGCATATTTATGCATACTTCTACTTTATCGGGCATATTATACAATATTCTATTAGCATCTATCAAAAATGCAAATGAAAAATATGTATAAAATTAAAAATAGAAATTGTATTATCTTTTCTTTTCTTATCTTCTTGATACTCGTAAATTTAACAATAGTTTCTTGGAACGACTAGGTCTACGAGGACTAACGACATCCGTCCATAAACCGCGTTATCGGGGCCTACGAATACCTATCGATTCTACGAACCGTCCTTTTATTCTAACTGGAGACTGTTTCAGTCGTTATTTTGACGTGTGTGCGTGTATGTTTGTTTCGTTAAATCCAACAATAATATTAATATCCAACATGCCGAAAGAAAAACCGTCTTCGGCCTTCAAACTAAAGCAATTAGTTACTGATTTTGGTGAAAATATATTCTCAACCGACAGTAAAATATTATTTTGCAAGGTTTGTGAAATAAAAATAGCTAGTGAAAAACGCTTTAGTATTGTGCAGCATATTAATACTGAAAAACACAAAGCATCACTTATTCGATTTCAAAAAAATAATGAGCGGAAAAATTTGCAACAACTTATGCCTACAACTTCAAAAAAGTTAGACTTTAATCTAGATTTATGCAGAGCTATGTTGGCAGCAAACATTCCGTTAAACAAGCTGGCCAATCCACAGTTTAAAAGTTTTCTCGCTAAGTATACTGGACAAAATATTCCTGTCGAATCTACATTGCGGATTGGATATATTGATGACTGCTACACCGAGAAAATGAATGAAATCAAAAAACTTATCAATGGGAAAAAAATATGGATTTCAATGGACGAAACGACTGACATCGAAGGAAGGTATATAGTCAACACAATTATTGGTATTCTGTCACACGATGTCCCCGGTGAAATATTTTTAATTAATGTCGAAGAACTTGATAAAACAAACCACAGCACTATTTGTAAAGCGTTTGACAGATCATTGTTCTTAATTTGGCCTGAAGGGTTACATTATAATGACGTGCTGTTGTTTTTAACAGACGCAGC
>NC_042495.1:64593072-64595145 GCF_005508785.2 Acyrthosiphon pisum
ACGAGAGCGATGGCGAACGCATATATATATATTATATTGTATACATATGGTACCTTCGTATTATTATTATAACGCTGACGCTCTAAACGCGCTGCTCTCTCTCTCTATACATATATTTATTATTATACTTGTAAGCGCGTAACTATATAAGTATTATTTTTTTTTCTCTCTCCATATAGTACATATGTATACTTACCAATATATATATATATGTATATATTTAACGTACCTACAGTATATACACGTGGTCATATCTCCGCGTATATTTCTCATCGATCGCGCTTCGAGTTATTATTATTATTATTATATTTTTTTTCATCATAATATACCATCCTCGACGTACATGCGACGTATTTCCTCGATATCGTAATGTGTATCGTTATCGCCGTGTTTAATCGCATGCGTATATGAGTAGCGCATCGCGTACTCTGTGCACACCGCGCAACGGCCGCGAAAAATATACATATAAAACGTATATACTATTTATTGTTCGGTGTATATATATATATACATATATGCATTATACGTAGGTACCTACATATACTCGTTTGTTGTACGTCAATTAAAAGGTCACCCGCGCACCGTGCCGAAACGTGTTCCTTTTGAATAAATAGGCCAACTCCATATCTGATCCGATAGAATATAATATGTTGTCGCAATGCGTTTTATTTGTATATAGCATTTTTTTTATCCACTCCATTCTCGTGCATTAAAAAAAAAACTGACGAATAAGTATATATATTATATACATGTGTGTAAGCGTGTGTGTATATAATGTGAACCGGTGTGCCCACTCGAGATACTCGTTTCGGACATTCTAGCCAACCCTTCACAAGCTCTACGGGAACATATAATATATATATGTGAAAAAAACACGTGAAATAAATAACTCGATACACACATCTACACACACACACACACACACACACACACACACACACACACACACACACACACATACATACATACATACATACATACATACATACATACATACATACATACATACATACATACAGACACTCGAGTACAGTGTGTGTGTGTGTGTGTGTGTGTGTGTACGACGACTGACCGACTGTTTTCTCGATGGGTTTTCTATCACACCACACGTACCTATATATATATATATATAGTCGTATATATGAGAAGAAGAAGCAGATGAAAAAGAAGAAGGAAAAAATAAATACCTTTTTAGTCGATATACCGGTTTTAAAAACGTTGAGACATTTGGTTGACTAGATCGGTCGACTCGACGACGACCGACGGCTGACTACGCGTCTTTTACGGCCCAGTGCGCCGACACGCGAATCGGACTCGTTCCGTTATCGTGTCTCCCGCGCACCACACACGCGCGTTTCATGTGTTTGGTGACTTTGGAGTACTAACGGCGGCTTCTGAAATATTTTCAAAAATAATATCGGCGCGGGTGAGGCCAAAAATAGAGTTTTTTTCGACATTATTAGGTATAGGTACCTAATAAATTCTCCCCAAAACACCATAAACAGCATTCAACGGATGAGTAATATTCTACTGAATAACGCGCAGTTGTTTTTGTAAATATTATGTTAATTACTATTTACGGCCGTTGCTCACAAAATATAAACTGTTATTAATATATTTTATGATTGTGACTTAAGTCGCAGCTGGTATACCAAGTTAATACGATAATTACCTTGGCGTAGGTGACTTTCGCGATGGTATTGAAAAACAAGAAACACGCGTTTTTTATACAGTGCTTTGATATCAAGTACGTTACCTCGGACTCCCACTACAGGATAGAAACACAGACTTGACTTTACCGTTAAACGCGTACAGCAAGAGTTACGAAAACTGGGTCAAGAATTCAAAGGAACTGCGCGACTACTTCATTTTTGCGTGAAAAATTGCTGCAAAATTTAAATCAAATGGGACAGGTAATGGAAACGCGTATGCATTATAACCTCGTCTTATATATATTATAGTCGTATTATAGACAGGTCGTGGAAATAATTTTATTTAAAGTATTATAATATGTATTTTTAGGTATTAGGTGGGAATATATTTTAGCAGTTAATCAATTGGCGACGCTTAAAT
>NC_042495.1:64595245-64596986 GCF_005508785.2 Acyrthosiphon pisum
GTGCCGGCGTGCCGCAACGGCGGCGGCACACGGCAGCGGCGCGGCGGGACTATAATATTATTTTGGTGCGGTAATTCTCGTAGCACATTTCCGGCGGCGGCCTGTACGCTATTGTATCTATGGGCATAAGCACGATTTGTGGAACGCAACGACGGGGACCGCGGTCCGCTGCTGCGCGGCGGACTATACTATATTACTGTGCGATAATTCTCGTCGTACATTTACGGCGGCGACCTGCGATTTTGTATTTACAGCGCGCAGAGGCCGCAGAGCTCGATATTTACGTCTAATTATAGCTAAAGAAATACAGACCAATAGCAATGATTATTGTGAATTAGGTACTTGTTATCCATATCAGTGATATTAGGGATATTATTCACATAATATTGATTATTATTAATTGAGATCTTTATTTCATTTACAATTTGGCTTTCAAAGTGTGTTGTTGTTACTTGTTTGTACGTGGCGTATTACAGCTGTTACAGGTAATTTATATTTATTTCTAATTTTGGTACCACTTTAGTCTACAATCATGAATTCCATTCAAGAATTGATTAAATTAAAATGTACGCCCTTGTCGTTCGAAAAAAAAATTGAAATAAAATCGCTGGGAAGACCATTACCTACTTCGTTTAATTTAACCCAGGAATCAAAAAAAAGAAATAAAAATTATCAACGTCGTTTTAATACGGAACTATTCCAAAAATATAAATGGCTATGTGGGTGTGAAACAACCGTCAAATTATTTTGTTTTCCCTGTGTTTGTTTTGGTGGTGATTTGTCATGGAGCAAGACGGGTGTAGTAGATTTAATACATCTGTTATCTAAAATAAGCAAACACGAAAATTCATTTAAACATCTCCAAAATGAAGCAAATTTAAAAATTTTGGGCACGGTTAATATTCGAAACCAAATCGATACCGGTTATAAATTGGGAATAAAACGACATAATGAACAGGTTTCTAAAAATCGTGATATTTTAGAAAACATTTTAAACTGTGTTAAGTTTTGTGGAAATTATGAACTTCCTTTGCGTGGGCACGATGAAAAAGTTACATAAAAAAATCAAGGTGTTTTTCGTGGTTTAATTGACCTTTGTTCAAACTTGGATCCAAATTTAAGAGATCATTTTCAAAATTCGGTGGTTTTTAAAGGAATATCCAAAATAATCCAAAATGAGTTACTAGATTGTATTTTAACTGTTGCTAGAAATCAAATTTTAATGGAAATAAATAATTCAGATTTTGTTGCTATAATTGTTGATGAAACTACTGACGTTGCCAACACATTTTAATTAGCACTAATTTTTCGTTATGAAATTAATGGTAAACCTGTTGAACGTTTTTGGGGCTATTCAAATCCAGAAGGTCATAATGCTGAGTCATTAACTCAAACTATTTTAAAACAAATTAATCCAATTCTAGAAAAAAACCCCTCAAAATTAATCGCACAATCATACGATGGCGCTGCAGTAATGAGTGGTCAGAATTCAGGAGTTAACGTGAGAGTAAGAGAAACATATCCTTTTGCGAATTTTATTCATTGCTACACACACCAATTAAATTTAATAATGACCCAAGCTACATCGCAAAATAAACAAATTAAAATATTTTTTTCTAATTTATCTGAGATTCCAGTATTTTTTTCTAATTCTCCACAAAGAGTAGCTGTGTTAGATGACATAGTGGGTAGTCAATTGCCTAGAGCAGTTCAAACGCGTTGGAATTTCAATATAAGAACG
>NC_042495.1:64598800-64599464 GCF_005508785.2 Acyrthosiphon pisum
TCGGCGACGGCAGAAATCGACTAATGGCGACCAATCGCAGCGCGAATAGAGTCAGTCGGGGGGTCCGGACGTCGCTCCGCGATTCATTTGGATGCGCCAAGGCGGTGCGTTCTTATTTGGACCCGAGTATACATTAGCGTATTTTATTATGATGTTTTAATAATAATCATTTAATTACAACTACGTCAACCGATACGTTGCTACCAATCATGCAAAAATATATATGTTACCGGCAAAGACGTAAATTAAGGAATTAATGTGAATGACTAGTCAATAACGATATTTCCGATCAAATTAGGCAGTACACGATATTGACTAGTAAATATCTTTAATGTCTATTATAATCAGTCAATGATGCAATTAGAAATATCTCCTAAGTAATGACAATAACTCCGGGATTTTTCAGGCATAATTGACAAAATTATAAAATATCCTTGCGTTGTAAAATCGATTTATCTAGATATAATCAGTACGTACGATAAAGCTGATAAATCTCTAATATGTCGACGGCCGTACTTTAGATACCTATTAAGTACTATCTTAAGATAGCGATAACATGTATCTAGTATCCATCTATAGAAATTACCTTCAAAGTCGACCGATTTGTAGGTGCGCAGTTCACGTTCACTTCACATCCAGTGCAACATTACTGTAAACTTTTTGT
>NC_042495.1:64599564-64600793 GCF_005508785.2 Acyrthosiphon pisum
TCACGCAAATAGGGGGGATTAGGGGCTACCCCCCTCCCCACCCCAAAAGAAGTCCATATCACTCCCAAACATTCATAAATTTTTTATAGTTTATTCAATATTATCAAATTAAAGCTTTAGGCCCCCAAATCCTAAACGCGCTATTTGCGCTCATGGGCTTATTATAGTAACCTGGTTATTGAGTACCTATTACAATACATACTGTACCTAATAATGCATAACGTAAGTAATACGTAACTGGTACGTGTGTAAGTACCTAGTACCTACTTACTTTAGTAATAGTATAAATTATCTTGGATAATTTTTTACCCATCCACCCGGTCCCCACCCACCCACCATTTTAGGTGGTTCATTTGAACCACCATAAGTGCGAACTCGGCGCCACTGACCTATATAAGAGTAATAGAGTATAGGCTATAAGTGCTCATCAGGTAAAATTGATTTATAAATAATGCAGTTGATATATATTTTCAAAAATAAAAAAAGGAAGATATCCTATAATAAACTACCTACTAATATTATTGTTTATCAATATAAATATTGCCATATAATAGTTTGTAGACTTTTAATTGATAAAGGTATGCAATTGTTTTTCTAAAATATCTGCTACCTTTTATTTAAAAATGATGTTACCTAGTTAGTAAAAAGGGTACCATAAAAAAATGTAAGCAGTTAATATGTGGTTGCGATCAAGGCGAGCAGTTTTTTTTTACCCATTCGGGCCGGTCAAAACCTTTGCCCCCCTCTATTGAAAACTGAAATGACGCCACTGTGGCCGTGCACATGCCTTCTTCAGTAGCGATTGCGTTACGCAAGTGGCTGTACTCGTCTGATCGTAACTTCGACTGATTGAAACGAATGAGATTGAGACGCTCCATTAAAATTAAAATTAAAAATAATAATATTCTCAACTCCTATAACCCATAGCAACCATTAATAAACAAAAATGTCTATCGTACATCTCAAAATTCCTATTTTAGCTCCTACCGGGGGTGATCAATTAAGAAAATTAGCCTATGACACTCACCAAGAACGTGGCTTTCTATTGGTGAAATAATTTTCGAAATCGGTTCAGTAGTTCCAGAGATTACTTTCGACAACGGTAACTAACAACTCCTCTTTATATAATAGTATAGATATAGATATAATATGTATTCATATATAAGCACTTGCGTGAACTCAAAGCAATAACGAATGTAAACTGTGAAACTGTATAGGTATTGTTATAA